>NC_045969.1:11810897-11914951 GCF_010909765.2 Amblyraja radiata
GTATCTTTCCCACGCAATACAGCCGACACAAAACACCGCGTTCCTTTTCTCCAGAGATGCTGCCTGACCCGCAGAGTTACTCCAGTTTTTTGTGTCTATCTTCGGTACAAACCAGTATTTGGTTGCCAAGCCGGGCAAAATGGCTCGGTGTTTAGGTTGCCCGGCGGCGCTTTGAGTGGTCTGTGGCACCCGGGCAGCCGTTAATTTCGAGCCCTGGCATGGGCCCTAGCTATGCCTGCCTCTTTGTAGGGTACGTCGAAGAATCCTTGTTCGAGATGTACCGTGTCCCTATCCCCGAACTCTACCTTCGCTACATTGACTGCATTAGTGCTACCTCCTGCACCCACACACAACTCACTGACTTTATCCATTTCACCATTAACTTCCATTCAGCACTCAAATACACCTGGACCATTTCCAACATTTCCCTACCATTTCTTGACCTCAGTATCTCCATCGTAGGTGATAGACTCCTGACCGACATCCACTATAAACCCACTGACTCCCTTGGCTATCTGGACTACACTTCCCACCCTGCTTCCTGTAAGGACTCCATCCCCTACTCCCAATTCCTCCATCTAGGCCGCATCTGCACCCAGGATGAGGTGTTCCACACCAGGGCATCGGAGATGACCTCATTCTTCAGGGAACGGAGGTTCCCCTCTTCTACCATAGATGAGGTTCTCACCAGGGTCTCTTCTATACTCCGTGACTCTACTCTCACTCTCCATTGCCCCACTCGTAGCAAGGGCAGAGTCCCCCTTATTCTCACCTCTAATTTCAGGTAGTCCTTAAGGGTCTGTCCCACTTACGTGTCCTTGGCACGCAAATTACGCGACCTTGTGGCGCATTGAGGTGTATGGGCATCGTATGGCTGTGTGGTGCCGGTCCCACTTAGAAGTGGGGAGGGGTATGGAGTTGTGCGCGACATCGCGCGGGGCTCCAAAATTTTTGTATCGAAGGAAATCTTCGTGCGCCAACGGCCTGTCGCGTAACTGACGGCCAAAGTGGGACAGGACCCTGTCGCGATACAACGTCTCACCTTCAACAGCAGCAGAAGCAGGCAAACGGTCGCCGAGCTCACGGGACTCACGGCTGTTGCAGTCCGGATCCGCCCCCAATTCTACTCCCAGGGCGGGGCCAAGAAAATTGAAGATGGACACAATATGCTGGAGTAACTCAGCGGGACCGGCAGCATCTCTGGAGGGAAGCAATGGGTGACGTTTCGGGTCAAGACCCTTCTTTCAGACTGAAGAAGTCTCGACACGAAACATCACCCATTGCTTCTCTCCAGAGATGCTGCCGGTCCCGCTGAGTTACTCCAGCATTTTTCGTCCATCTTCAGATGACGTCAAGCGCTCCAGACGGCTGTGCGGTCGAATGAAGTCGAGCACGACCTTCGCTGGACCGTCACGCCTCAACACGACCACGAGGTCCGTAATTAGCGTGCCAAGGGCACATAAATGGGACAAATCCTTCACTTTCTCATCCTCTTCTCAGCTCTCCCTCAGCCCACTGTCCCCGTCCCAGTTCTTAAAGTCCCCGTCCCAGTACTCCAGTTTCCTCCCACGTCCCAAAGACGGGCACGTTTATAGATTAATCGGTCTCAGAAAATTGCCCCCAGTGTGTGGGGAGTGGATGAGAAAGTGAGATAACGTGGAAGTAGTGTGGACGGGTGGTCGATGGTCAGCATTGACTCGATGGGCCAAAGGGCCCGTTGCCGTGCTGTATCGCTAAACTCAACTAAACATAGTTACTTAGCACTGAGACATTGTTGCAGTCCAAAGATGCCATCTTTCAAATGAGATCTTAAAACAAGTGGACAGGTTCATAGGTGAGTTACAGTAAGTATTACTCTCCGAAGTTGAGTTTCATTTTGTGATACAGCACGGAAACCGGCCCCTTGGCCCACTGAGTCCGCACCAACCAGCGATCCCCCCAAATTTACACTCGTCCACACACACTGGGAACATTTTTCATTTATACCAAGCAAATTAACCTACAAACCTTCACGTCTTTGGAGTGTGGGAGGAAACCGAAGATGTGGTTGAAAAACCCACGTAGATCACAGGGAGAACGTACAAACTCCGTACAGACAGCACCCACATTCAGGATCTACCCTAGGCCTCTGACGCTGTAAGGCAGCAACTCTACCGCTGCGCCACTGTGGTGCCCTAAATTCTAGACAGCATTTATCCCTCAGTTCAAATAGGTTGCTGACGTGCGATAATTGTTGTTTTGTTTCTTCTGAATTTTTGTTTTGTTTTTAATCTTTGTTCAAATATACTGCATTGACATTTAAAACTTTCTGGGTTAGCTCTTGACCGTGGAAGGCTCTGTAATAGATACGTAGGTATTGGTCTTCCTTCAGAGCAAAGGAATGGTGGAATAAGCTGGGAAGTAGATTGCAGTGGTGAGCACCAGAATCGGCAGACTTTCAAAATAGTGACCCTGATGATGACTTAATCTGTCTTTTCAAGAAATCGTTGCCTCACTTGCGAAATGAAATAGAAACCAAGCTGAACCAGTCGTTGCAATCCCTCAAGAAGTACAGCCACGCAGTCCCCGCTTCTTACTCAGAGCAAATAACATTCTTAATCGAGGTAAGGCCCTCTCTGTGTTTAGTCTGTTTTGTTCCACAGCAACAGGGGGTAAGCAAGGCTGGAACCGTGTACAGCCTGCCATTTCATTCCCCAGCATCAAAGGGCAAGTTCGCTGCCAAAAGTTACATTTCAGGTCTAATTTCAAATCTAAGGAGTCACTGGAATGACCAAAGGATAGGAATGAACAGACTTCAAAGTGGGTTTCAATGAGATTTCCCCCACCTCCCCTCCCTCAGACTTCTAAACTCCAGCGAGTACAGGCCCAGAGCTATCAAACGCTAACATTTGGTTACACATCGAAAGTATGTCAAAACGGTGTCACGTTGAAAGTGGCCCCATTTCTGGTGATTTTCCCCCCATGGTGTAGTTCAACATTCTGCCCCTGCATGTGGTCCAAGCTGTTATTGAAAATACTGAAAATCTGAAAATACAGCCCTGCGCCTTCCCGTCTTGATCTCCCTCCGATTCCGGGAGTGGAAATACTGACCACCAGCACAATGATCCAGGTTCATAAGCTATCAAGAGTGCTTTATTGCCACATGTCCCAGATAGGACAATGAAATTCTTACTTGCAGCAGCACAACAGAAAATGTAAACACTGTGAACATAATAATAACTGAAAAATGTTCAGTGCGTGTATACACACACACATAAAAAACAAATAAATAATAATGGTAATAGTTATAGCAGCAAAATTAGGCCATTCGGCCCATCAAGTCTACTCCAACATTCAATCATGGCTCATCTATCTCTTCTAACTAATCCCATTCTCCTGCCCTCTCCCCATAACCCCCTCATCCTTCTTAACTCCAGTGCAAACAGACCCAGTGCCTGGAAAACATGGATAGGTGATGTTTTTGGGTCGGGACCCAGGGGAAGACACAAAATGCTGGAGTAACTCAACGGGTCGGACAGCATCCCTGGAGAACGTGGATAAATGATGTTCCAGGTTGAGACAAAAGAGTCCCAACCCGAAGAGTCACCTATCCACGTTCTTCACAGATGCTGACTGACCTGCTGAGTTACTCCAGCACTTTGTGTCTTTCCTTGGTAAAACAGCATCTGCAGTTCCTTGTTTCTTCATTGGTTTTTATTGGTTAATGCTTTTCTACATGCATGTGCTGATAACTTCACAAAACCTGTGATTTAATTGCCAGAAAATTAACAGCTTCTGCAGCCACATAAAAAATCTGACCATGGGGGAGGAACCTCAGGACATGGTAGATGGCGTGAGGTACATCACCATAGTACGAAATGAGTTTGATGAATGGAACACATTCCTGAACAAATGTGTGTCAAAATGTGAGCATAAATATATATTGATTGACTGATGCTTTATTGTCACATGTACTTGGTACAGTGAGATTCTTCGTTTACGTACAGCTTGTTCCATGGTGGAAGTCGCCACGTAAAGGGGGCGCCAACAATGTTGCAGAAGTATTCAATATGTTCCTCTTCCATGTCCCCCCTTCCCCCCCACCCAGTCCCTCTGTTCTCAGCCGTACTGACCCACTCCGGGTCCCTCTTTGTTCTTGCCCCCCCCCCTACACTATGTTCCTCTTCGATTTGGCAGCCCTCCCCCCATGCCGTGCCCCCCCCCAAGCTGGGTCCCTCTTTGTTTAGTTCAGAGATACAGCGCGGAAACAGGCCCTTCGACCCACCAGGTCTGTGCCAACCAACGATCCCCGCATATTAACACAATCCTACACACGCTAAGGACAATTTTTTATATATTGTTTTAACATTTACCAATAAACTTGTACGTCTATGAAGTGTGGGAGGAAACCGAAGGTGTCGGAGAAAACGCACGCAGATCACGGGGAGAACATACAAAACCCGGTACAGACAACACCCATATTCGCGATTCATCCCGGGTCTCCGATGCTGCGTCCACTGATAGGCAGCAACTCTACCTCTGCCCCAATATGCTGCCCGAGAACCGTTATTCTCTGCAGCCCCACCCCCCACACGCCACGCCAGGTCCCTTTGTTCTCAGCAGCATATCTTCCACCGACAGGTGGCACTCGTGCGGGCATCGGCTTTCTGACGGACCCTCACTCTCTCCGACGTCCCCTCACTCTCTCCGACGTCCCCTCACTCTCTCCGACGCCCCCTCACTCGTCAACATCACTCCTCGATCTGCTGCCGGTCGGGCCTGTCTTAATAACCATTGTAGCGACACCTGGTGGTGGCTCCATGTAATCGAACCCTCGCGATTGGCTGGAGAAGTCACATGAGTGCGGTTGTTTTATTGGCGGGCTTTTTGCTGCAACGAGCATTCTAGCGCCACGCGTGTGGAATCAACATCGTGTATTTGGCTGTCTTTAGCGACTCGGGTAACTTCGTTATTTTCGTTCTCAAAATAAAACTATTTTATTTACCCACCGTCTTGACTCGCCAAACCATCTTATTTATTGTTGTTCCTTCCAGGCTTGGCCTGTCTCATTGTGCACTTGAGGTCTGTGTTAACCAGTACAGCTTGTTCCATACGTGGAAAGGAACGGTAGATGCTGGTTTCCACCAGACATGGGCACAAAGTGCTGGAGTAACACATTGGGTCAGGCAGCATCTCTGGAGAAAATGGATGGGTGTCGTTTCGGATCGGAACACTTCTTTAGACTATGCTGCATTATCTAGCACAGTCTTTAACTGATCCCAGATCACAAACATGCCGTGGTGAATGGTAGGGTTTTGGGGAGTGTTGTGGAAAAGTGGGAGCTAGGAGTGCACGTGTGTAGTTCCCTGAAAGTGGCAACACAGGTAGATAGGATGGTCAAGAAGACTTTCGGTACATTGGCCTTTATCAGTCAGGGTATTAAGCATAGAAATTGGGATATTATGTTGCAGTGGTATGATGTATGGGTGAGGGTGCAGTTGTAGTATTGTATTCAGTCTCGGTCACCTTACCATAGGAAAGATTTTGTTCAGCTGGAAAGAGTGCAGAGAGTGCCTGACTATGATATTGCGATCAAATGCATGATTGGAAAAGAATAGATTTTATTAAGTTATACTTTTTTCTTTTTTTTGCACTATCAGTTAAAAATCACATGCAACTTGTAGTTCTCGAATATGAAAGCTCATACCGTGGAAGAGAGCTGCCGGGGTTTGTCAACTACAATACCTTTGAATCCTTCATTAAGGAAGAGGTATCTACATTGGAAGAACCAGCAATTACGAAACTGAAGACAATCACAGGTATGTGACTGCTATGCGCAAGGTGTACTTCTTTGAATTGCAAGAACACTGGGCACCTAAGCAGGAACATGCATCAAAGGTAATGGATACTTCAGGCTTAAGCCTGTGACAATGAGCGTATTGCAATTCATCACCATATCCACAGCAAAAAGCCTAAATGATTGTCTTGTTAAACTAAAGATAGACAAAAATGTTGGAGTAACTCAGCGAGACAGGTAGCATCTCTGGATAGAAGGTACAAACTATCCTTGTATGAAACATTCGCAAAAAAGTGAAAAGTGAAAAGCTTTTTTGTTCCGTGTTATCCAGTCATTGAAAAGACAATGCATGATTACTATCAAGTCATCCAGTGTGCAGATAGAGGGTAAAGGGTATAACGATGATTGCAAGGTAAAGTCCAGTAAAGTACGATAAAAGATATTTTTACGGTCTGCATCGGGGAAAGATGGGAGCACAAGACCACTTTAGTTGGAGGGAGGTAGGAACGATAGTTTGATAACAGCTGGGAATAAACTGCCCCTGAATCTGGAGGTGTGCGTTTTCAAACTTCTGTACATCTTGCTCGATGGGAAAGGGGAGAAGAGGGAGTGACTGGTTGGATACTTTGTAACTTGTGTAGGAAAGAAATGCAGATGCTGGATTAAACCGAAGATAGAATTTGTTCTCACCCCACCCTACCCCCATTTCCCCCCCCCCCCCCCATTTCCCCTCCCTCACTGTGGTTCCCCACAATTGTCTTAACTTGGTTCTCAGTTGCATGTGTGATATTGTCTTTTTACTATTGCAGATATCACAAGGGATATTTTTATGGTCATTGCCGAGCAACATTTCAGTGCCTTTAGTAACCTGTTCAAAGCTGCCAAGGTACAGTACACGAACTTTCTGCATTTCGGTAATGGTGTTTTGGGGTTTATAGACAATAGGTGCAGGAGTAGGCCATTCAGCCCTTCGAGTCAGCACCGCCATTCAATGTGTTCATGGCTGATCATCCACAATCAGTACCCCGTTCCTGCATTCTCCCCATATCCCGTCACTACGCTATCTTTAAGAGCTCCATCTAACGCTCTCTTGAAAGCATCCAGAGAACCAGCCTCCACTGCCTTCTGAGGTTCACAACTCTGTGTGAAAAAGATTTTCCTTATCTCCGTTCTAAATGGCGTACCCCTTATTCTAAAAATGTGGACCCAACATCGGGATCATGTTTCATGCCTCTATCGTGTCCAAACACTTAATAAGCTTTTATGTTTCAATAAGATCCCCTCTCGTCCTTCTAAATTCCAGAGTACACAAGCCCAGCCGCTCCATTCTATCAACATATAACAGTCCTGCCATCCAGGGAATTAACCTGGTGAACCTACGCTGCACTCCCTCAACAGCAAGATTGTTCTTCCTCAAATTTGGAGACCAAAACTGCACACAATACTCCAGCTGTGGTCTGACGAGGGCCATGTACAACCGCAGAAGGTCCTCTTTGCTCCTATACTCGACTCCTCGTGTTATAAAGACCAACATGCCATTAGTATTCTTCACTGCCTGCTGTACCTGCATGCTTACTTTCAGAGACAGATTAACAAGGACGCCCAGATCCCGTTGTACTTCCACTTTTCCCAACTTAACACCATTTCAATATTAATCTGCCTTCCTGTTTTTGCCAACAAAGTGGATAACCTCACATTTATCCACATTGAACTGCATCTGCCGACTCACCCAACCTATCCAAGTCCAAGTCACCCTGCATCATCATAGCATCCTCTTCACAGTTCACACTGCCACCCAACTTTGTATCATCTGAAAATTGGCTAATGTTAAATTTAATCTCTTCATCTAGATCATTAATGTATATGGTAAACAGCTGTGGTGCTTGCGGTACCCCACTAGTCACTGCCTGCCATTCTGAAAGGGACCTGTTAATCCCTATGCTTTGTTTCCTGTCTGCCAACCAATTTTCTACCCATGTCAGCACCCTACTCCCAATACCATGTGCTCTAATTTTGCCCACTAATCTCCTATGTGGGACCTTATCAAATGCTTTTTGAAAGTCCAGGTACACTACATCCACTGGCTCTCCCTTGTCCATTTTCCTAGTTGCATCCTCAAAAAATTCCAAAAGATTAGTCAAGCATGATATCCCCTTTGTAAATCCATGCTGACTCGGACCGATCGTGCTACTGCTATCCAAATGTGCTGCTATTTCATCTTTTATAATTGACTCCAGCATCTTCCCCACCACTGATGCCATGCTAACTGGTCTATAATTCCATGTTTTTCTCCTCTGCCTTTCTTAAAAAGTGGGATAACATTAGCTACCCTCCAATCCACAGGAACTGATCCAAAATCTATAGAACATTGGAAAATGATCACCAATGCGTCCACAATTTCCAGCGCCACCTCCTTAAGTACCATTAGGTTTAATATTGTCAGGTGAAAGATGTAACCTTTGTATTGCAAGTTATCCAAACAGATCTGATATACATAAATACAATCAAGTCTCATTCAAGTAAGACTTCAGGAAGGTGAATCCACACCACCAAGTCAGGATGGTATGTGACACTAATTTAAAACCTGCAGGCAGGGGTGAACACCTATACCTATTGGTCATGTCCTTTTTAGTTTAGTTTAGAGATACAGAGTGGAAAAAGGCCCTTCGGCCCACCGAGTCCGCACCGACAAACAATCCCCGCACACTAACACTACCCTACACACACTAGGGACAATTTTACATTTATACCAAAGCATTAACCTACAAACCTGTACGCCTTTGGAGTGTGGGAGAAACCGAAGATCTCGGAGAAAACCACACAGTTTTCTCGGGGAGAACGTACAAACTCCATACAGACAGCGCCCATAGTGAGGATCGAACCCGGGTCTCTGGCACTGTAAGGCAGTAGCTCTACTGCTATGCCACCGTGCCACCTTAAACCTAAGGTTTTAGTGGCAGGTTGTGGGATTGGGAGGTGCTGTTGGAATCGTCTGGGCAAGTAACTGTAGCACATTTTGTAGATGGTAGTTTGGTAGTTTCATGGAGCCCAAAGCCATTTTGGATTCTAAACTTGCCCACCAGAATATGAGTATAGATGTTACAGCTGTAGAAGATGCTGATGAAGCCAAAGTTGGTGTACTGTGTTCAGTTTTTGCTCGCCCTGTTATAGAAAATATGTTGTTAAGCTGGAAACAGTGCAGAGAAGACTTACAGTATGAGGATGGTGCCAGGACTTGAGGGCCTGAGCTGTAGGGAGAGTTTGGACGGGCTAGGTCTGTATTCCTTGGGAGTGTAGGTCGATGAGAGGTGATCTTACAGAGGTGTATGGGATCATTGGGGGAATACAGCTACTACTCAACTTATGTTGGGGGTTACGTTCCGATGAACTCGGAGTAAATCAAAAATATCGGAAGTCGAAAACGCATTTAATACAATTTGATCACGTGACCAGAAGTGAGCTTTGGCTCACTGCCATTGCCCAGCGTTTACACCATCGTAAAGTTGAAATATCGTAAGTCGAAGCATTGTAAATCGGGGAGCATCTGTAGATGGAGCACATGCACAGAGCCCTTTACACTGAGTGGGGAAAGAAAAAGCAGGACATAGGTTTAAGGTGCGGGGGGGAAGATTTAATGGGAATATGAAGGGCAACTTCAGCCACCACCATGTAATGGTGCAGTGAGTCATTCCTAACCATACTTATTTCTCAGACAGTCATAGATGTTTTTCTGACACAAAGGGTGGTGGGTAATTGGCGTGAGCTGCCAGAAGACTTAGTTGAGGTAGAAACATAGAAAATAGGTGCAGGAGGAGGCCATTCGGCCCTTAGAGCCTGCATCGCCATTCAATATGGCTGAACATCCATCTCAGTATCCTGTACCTGCCTTCTCTCCATACCCCCTGATCCCTTTAGCCACAAGGGCCACATCGAACTCCCTCTTAAATATAGCCAATGAACTGGCCTTAACTACTTTCTGTGGCAGAAAAATCCACAGATTCACCACTCTGTGTGAATTTTTTTTTCTCATCTCTGTCCTAAAAGACTTCCCCCTTATCCTTAAACTGTGACCCCTTGTTCTGGACTTCCCCAACATCGGAAACAATCTTTCTGAATCTAGACTGTCCAATCCTTTAAGAATTTGATAAGTTTCTATAAGATATGCCCTCAATCTTCTAAATTCTAGCGAGTACAAGCAGAGTCTATCCAGTCTTTCTTCATATAAAAGTCCTGCCATCACAGGAATCAGTCTGGTGAACCTTCTCTGTACTTCCTCTATGACAAGAATGTCTTTCCTCAAATTAGGAGACCAAAACTGTACGCAATACTCCAGGTGTGGTCTCACCAAGACCCTGTAAAACTGCAGTAGAACCTCCCTGCTCCTATACTCAAATCCTTTTGCTATGAATGCTAACATACCATTCGCCCTCTTCACTGCCTGCTACACCTGCATGCCTACTTTTGGTGTACCATGACACCCAGGTCTCGTTGCATCTCCCCCTTTCCTAATCGGCCATCATTCAGATAATAGTCAACTTTCCTGTTCTTGCCACCAAAGTGGATAACCTCACATTTATCCACATTATATTGCATCTGCCATGCATTTGCCCACTCACCCAGCCTATCCAAGTCACCTTGCAGCCTCCTAGCATCCTCCTCACAGCTAACACTGCCCCCCAGCTTCGTGTCATCCACAAACGTGGAGATGTTGCATACAATTCCCTCGTCCAAATCATTAATATATATTGTAAATAGTTGGGGTCACAGCACTGAGCCTTGCGGTACCCCACTAGTCACTGCCTGCCATTCTGAAAAGGACCCGTTTACTCCTACTCTTTGCTTCCTGTCTGCCAGCCAGTTCTCCATCCACATCAATACATAACCCCCAATACCATGTGCTTTAAGTTTTCATACCATCTTATGTGGGACCTTGTCGAAAGCCTTCTGAAAGTCCAGATATAACACATCCACTGGTTCTCCCTTATCCACTCTACTAGTTCCATCCTCGAAAAATTCTATAAGATTCGTCAGACATGATTTACCTTTCATAAATCCATGCTGACTTTGTCCAATGATTTCACCACTTTCCAAATGTGCTGCTATCCCATCTTTAATAACTGACTAGCATTTCCCCCATTACCAATGTTAGACTAACTGGTCTGTAATTCCCGTTTTCTCTCTCCCTCCCTTTTTATAAAGTGGGGTTACATTAGCTACCCTCCAATCTTCAGGAACTACTCCAGAATCTAAAGAGTTTTGAAAAATTATCACAAATGCATCCACTATTTATGGGGCTACTTCCTTAAGCACTCTGGGATGCAGCCTATCTGGCCCTGGGGATTTATTGGCCTTTAATCCATTCAATTTACCTACCACCACTTCCCGACTAACCTGGATTTCACTCAGCTTCTCCATCTCATTTGACCCCCGGTCCCCTGCTATTTCCGGCAAATTATTTGTGTCTTCCTTAGTGAAGACAGAACCAAAGTAGTTATTCAATTGGTCTGCCATGTCCTTGTTCCCCATTTTCTGTTTCTGACTGCAAGGGACCTACATTTGTTTTAACTAATCTTTTTCTCTTCACATATCTATAAAAGATTTTTCAGTCAGTTTTAATGTTCCCTGCCAGTTTTCTTTCATAATCTATTTTCCCTTTCCTAATTAAGCCCTTTGTCCTCCTCGGCTGGACTCTGAATTTCTCCCAGTCCTCTGGTAGGCTGCTTTTTCTGGCTAATTTGTATGCTTCATCTTTTGTTTTGATACTATCCCTGATTTTCCTTGTTATCCACAGATGCACTACCTTCCCTGATTTATTATTTTGCTAAACTGGGATGAACAATTGTTGTAGTTCATCCATGTGGCCTTTAATGCCTTCCATTGCATATCCACCGTCAACCCTTTAAGAATCAATTGCCAGTCTATGTTGGCCAATTCACGTCTCATACCCTCAAAGTTACCTTTCTTTAAGTTCAGAGCCCTTGTGTCTGAATTAACTATGTCACTCTCCATCCTAATGAAGAACTCAACCATATTATGGTCACTCTTGCCCAAGGGGCCACTCACAACAAGACTGCTAACTAACCCTTCCTCATTACTGAATAACCAGTCTAGAATAGCCTGCTCTCCAAGAAATCCACTTCCTCAGCACCCTTGCCAATTTGATTCACCCAATCTATATGTAGATTGAAGTCACCCATTATAACTGTTTTACCTTTGTTGCACAAATTTCTAATTTCCTGTTTGATGCCATCCTCAACTCCACTGCTACTGTTAGGTGGCCTGTACACAACTCCCACTAGCTTTTTCTGCCCCATAGGAATCAGGTAGAAACTATAACAACATTTAAGACATTTGGACAGGTACGTGGATAGGAAAGGTTTAGAGGGATATGGGCCAAGCTCGGGCAGATGGTGTTGGTGTAGATGGGGCACCTTGGTTGGAATGCTCCATGACGTATTTGCTCATTTTGTCTTTGTGTGTGCAGGTCAAAATCGCAATTATGAGCAACAAGCAAGAAACGGAAGCAGAAAAGTTTCTGCAGGCCCAGATTAAGGTTGAGAGTGTAGTGTATTCTCAAGACCGTCTGTACAGTGACAGCCTTTCTAAAGCAAAAAGCAATTTACCACAAGCTTTTGCAAATGGCAGCATCCAAGAAATGTCGTATCATCTCGAAGCATATTACAAGGTAAATATACTGTGTGTGACACTGCAGCGTATTAGATAGCCACTGCGTGCCGATCATTGGTGGACTGTTCCCTCCTTCCTCCTACTGGGATGATTGGTGGAAGAGCGAGAACCAACATGAGGAAACATTGAGCAAAAAGCACAAAGTGACGGAAGAACTCTGTGGATCAGGCAGAATCTGTGGAGGACATGGATAGGTAACAATTCTGGTCAGCGCCCTATTTCAGACTTGAATGAGGAAACATTTGCAGGGGTACATGGGAAAAGCTGGACATAGCGTTCACTCGGAGTGCCCCCCAAAAAAGAGTGGGGCACCAGCAAAGGCTGGATTTGTTTTCTCTGGAATGGAAGTGGCTGAGGAGGGATCTGATAGAGGTATTAAAAATTGTGTAGAAAGTAGGAAACATTTCTAAATAGCAGAGGTGTCTGCAACTGGAGGACATGGAGGATGGTCAGATAAAGGAGACCTGCGTTGATATTTTAGGGCATGTTGATATCAGGAGATGTTGGTGTTGGATCTTTTGAATAAATTGGATAAGTCCCCAGGGTCAGCTGGGACCCAGTCCAGATTATCAAAGGAAGCTAGAGGAAATTGCTGGGACCTTCACAGAGATCTTTGTATAAAAATGGGGACAGTCAAGGTCCCAGAGGACGGAAGAATAGCCAATGTTGTTCCTTGGTTTAAGATGGTCAATATGGGTGATCTAGGGAAAATATACCCCCGTGCACCTTGCATCAGTGGTAAGGAACTCGTAGGTGAAAATTTGTTGGGATAAGAATTACTCACATTTGTAAAAGCACAAACTTATTGGGAATAGTTAGCATACCTTTGTGTAGGATAGGTCATGTCTTACAAACCTGATTTGAGCCTTTTGAGGACATGATGAAAATGACTGAGGGCTGGTAGATTGGCATGGAATTTGTTAAAGCATTTGACATGGTCCCTTACAATAGGAGATTAAGGCTGAGTGGATCCACAGAAATATGGTGGATTCGATCCGATGTTGGCTTGGCTGGAGATGGCAAGAGGGTAAACATAGAAAATAGGTGCAGGAGGAGGCCATTCGGCCCTTCGAGCCAGCACTGCCATTCATTGTGATCATGGCTGATCGTCCTCTATCAATAACCCGTGCCTGCCTTCCCCTCATATCCCTTGACTGCACTAGCCCCTAGAGCTCTATCTAACTCTCTCTTAAATCCATCCAGTGACTTGGCCTCCACTGCCCTCTGTGGCAGGGAATTCCATAAATACACAATTCTCCAGGTGAAAACGTTTTTTCTCACCTCAGTCTTAAATTACCTCCCCTTTATTCTAAGACTGTGGCCCCTGGTTCTGGACTCGCCCCACATTGGGGAAATTTTTCCTGCTTGTCCAGGGTGCCGCGGATGGAGAGAAGTTGTCAAGGAATGCAGCCAGATATGGATCAGTTGAAAATATGGGCGGAGAAATGAGAGATGGATTTTAATCCAGGCAGGTGAGATGTGTTGCTCTTTGGGAGATGGAATTTAAGACGTGTTCAGTAACAATAAAAGGCAGAACCCTTAGGAGCAATGATGGATTTGACAGCACCAGGCCTGTAAACGCTGGAGTTTAGAAGGATGAATAGTGAAAGGCTTGGATTGAGTGGATGTGGAGAGGATGTTTCCACTAGTGGGAATTAAAGGACGTTCCTTTAGGAGATGAGGAAGAATTTCTTTAATCAGAGTGTGGTGAATCCGGAATTAATTTTGCTTTCTGTTTCATTATCTTCCTTTATTTTTTGTTCTCGACTCCTAGATTGTCTCTCATCGACTGGCTGACCAGATCCCCATGGTCATACGCTGCTACATTTTAAACGAATTTGCTGACAAACTACGGATAGAGATACTTCAACTCATCCAAGACAAGGATCACATCAATGTTTATCTAATGGAAGATGAAGACACAAAGAGGAAGAGATGACCTCAAAAGCAAAATAGACCGATTGAGACAAGCCCAGAAGAAATTGCTTGAATTTGGTTAAATGTGCGTTGAACGAAGGTCACTGAATACTGTAAACATATGTTTATATTTTGTTTGCTAATTTTTATATTTCTTGCTAACTTCCGTTCTTGAAGGGATTAAATCCTTACTACAGTTTAGTCTCGGAGTTCACAATCAAATACCAGCGGCCTTTATTCCTGTCTAATTGCGGAATGACAACCTATCCATGGACAGGTACATGGATAGGATAGACTTAGAAGAATATGGGCCAAACACAGGCAGGTGGAACTGGTGCAGATGGGACTTGCGGGTCAGCATGGGCAAGTTGGGACTTTTTCCACATTCTTTGACTATATATTTGCTTTAGAGGAACTTAGGGTATCTCCTCACCCAATTTCCATATTTGTGATCTTCCTCCTGGCTCATGTCCTCTTTTCAATCAAGGGATATACTTGTTCCCATCCCATCCTGACTGAGATTGGCTAACTCTGAAAAACATGGATTGATTTTAAATTGAAGGAAGGCACAAAATGCTGGAGTAACTCATAGATTCATAGATAATAGGTGCAGGAGTAGGCCATTCGGCCCTTCGAGCCTGCACAGCCATTCAATATGATCATGGCTGATCATCCAACTCAGTATCCTGTACATGCCTTCTCTCCATACCCCATGACCCCTTTAGCCACAAGGGCCACATCTAACTCCCTCTTAAATATAGCCCATGAACTGGCCTCAACTACCTTCTGTGGCAGAGTTCCAGAGATTCACCGGCTAGGCAGCGGCTAGGAAGCATCTCTGGAGTGAAGGAACAGGTGACGAGACCCTCCACCTGAGTGACTGAGTTACTCCAGCATTTTGTGTCCTATTTTTGGTGTAAAACAGTATTTGCAATTCCTTCCTAGATATATTGATCTTAAATTGTCTGTATATTGAGCAGCTTGGTGTAGACTAGTTGAAGCTGCGAAGGAACCTTTAATTGTTTTTTGATGCATCTTAT
This sequence comes from Amblyraja radiata, assembly GCF_010909765.2. NCBI lineage: Eukaryota > Metazoa > Chordata > Chondrichthyes > Rajiformes > Rajidae > Amblyraja > Amblyraja radiata. The sequence continues at coordinate 11,826,318 of NC_045969.1, forward strand.
GTGGAATCTCTTTGCTTAATGGACACACAAGAGATTGATTTTGCACAAAGCTCCTGGCCCGAAACGTCTTCTGCCCTTTTCCACAGATGCTGCCTGACCCGCTGTTTTTGTTTTTACACTTAGCTAGTGTTCCCCGGCAATTACATTCCGTATAATTTTTTGAATGTGAGACTGGAATTTAAAGTGTGATTAAATTTAAATTAATTCTAATCACACTATAAAAATGTAATCAAGTTTTAAAACAAATTTGGATTTGACTTGGAAGGAAATAGATAATTATCAGGTATAGTATTCACAAGGATGCAGAATGGTGGAATTTAGTGTTTGATATGTGTTCTTTGTTACACTGGTAGTTTTTCCTCTGGTGTTGGTTGTTCACATTGCTGAGAGAATGTCTGTTTAAAATATTATTCAACGTAGCTCATAAGACATTGTAATCTTGCTAAGTTATTTCTAATATATATTGGTTATATATATATAATAATATATATAAGTCCGCGAGCATTGCCACTTTCATTTCACTGCACATCTCGTATGTGTATGTGACAAATAAACTTGACTTGACTTGACTTGGTTCAGTCGTAGGATAATTGGTAATAAACCCATTAGTCCGGTATCAAAAAGAAGCAAACATATTGCTATTATGATTTATTTTGTTTTAAATCCTGCATGGGGGGGGAGGGGGAATGCCTTTAACCATGTAGATCTGCTCCACTTGTATGTTAACCAAAACTAACGCACAAATGCTACACACCACTATTGTCTATAAACCAGTCTGGGTTTTCATCACACAGACACCTTTAAACTAACGGCTCCTGACACAAGCTGCCAGTTGTGATGCAGACACAGTGATACCGACTTGCTGTGTATCTTTATTATATACCAATAAACCTGTTGGATCTTTACTTTTAGTATGTGTCAGTTGCTCTACAAACCACTAGTTGTAAATGCCTAGAGAAAGCTGACCAAGCGATAATAATTCATTTTTCTTTATGGGCCTTTCAGGACTCTCAAGGACACCTTACAGATTAAAACAAGCAAATTACAAACATATAAACAAAATGAAACAAAAACAAGAAGTAGTAGGGACAGCAACAATACACAATTCGAAGAGAGAGCAGCGGCAGCTAGTCGCGCCAGTGTTCACTCTCACCTCCAGCAACCATCTTAGAAACAGAACAATCAAAAACGCATATTAACATGAACATCCACCACAGTGACTCCTACACACTCCTCACTGGTGGAAGGCAAAATAAAGTTCAAGTCCTTCCCCTAGCTCTTTCTCGGTCATGAGGATCGAGCCCCCGTTGACGGGACAATCTTGATTCCCATAGCCAGCGGCTTTCGGGCCCTCTGTGTTGGGGCTGGTCAGGCCCCCCGCATCGGGGGGGATGTCAGCTCACCCGCACCGGGCGATCAAACCTCGCGTCGGTCTGGTCGAACATTCCACGACGTTGGAGCTCCTGACTCGGCCTCACCCGAAGATTGCGAGCCCCTGGTGTTGGTTCCGTGGTGGGAGCGATCCTAGGCAAGGGATCAGCTCCGATGTTAAGTCCACGCCCCGCGGTGGGGCTCACGACAGTGAGAAGGCCACCAGCTCCGTCGATGGTAGGCCGCAGAGCCTGGAGAATGTGATCCGAAAAATAACCACATCTCTGGCAAGGTAGGAACTTGAAAAAAGTTTCCCCCGATCCCCATCTCCCTCCCCCCACATAAAACAAACCGAAGAACATTAAAACAAAACTTCTAACAAATTGAAAATGACAAATATAGTGAAAAGACAAACAGATTGCTGGCAGGGCTGCCATCTCCCCGCGGCCATGCTTACTCGCTTTTGTTTACTGTAGGCATACAGCATTGAACTAGGCCCTTCGGCCCACGGAGTCCACTCCAACCAGCAACCATCCTATTGTGTCCTGGAGTCACCACTAGAGGGCTCTGCCTCGAGATGAATGTTTCCTCCGGGAGGGTCCCTGGGTGATCTGCAGAGGTTTTGCAGCAGCCATGTTTGGCTTGTAATATACACTTATCGGGTCCTGTACACCAAGTGCAGATTTTGAATTATTTAGCCCTCGAACTCAACATCTGGCGACAAGGATGGCTGGTTTAACCCTCGCTGCCCCATCTCCATTCTTGGAAACTCCAGGATAGCCTCCGGAACCGCGGATACCCTGGTATGAAAGTTTCAAGACTTACCTGATCGCAAGTGACCTGGACGGCGCGGCCATTTCGGACATTCGCCGCCGAGTGATTCTGCTGCATTGCTTCGGAACAGAGGGACAGCGAAAGGACAGGGCTGACCAGAATGTTCGGTCAACAGGGACTTTCAAAGACTGCATGGTAGAGATCGCTGGGACCTCGGTATCGCTTCTAAAAGATGTGGGGGCGAAGGTTTCAATTTTGAGTGTCGAGCTCTACAAAAGGTACTTTTTGAACTACCCACTTGCTCCCCCGAGGGGGACTCTTCACGCTTATGATGGTTCAACCATACCCACAAGAGGGCTAGTGACCGTTCCTGTCTGCTACAAAGGAGTTAAGCTCGATAGCTTCACATTCTACGTCGCAGAAGGAATGAGTCTGATGGGAGTCAATTTGTTTGATCAACTAGGGTTCAAGCTTCAGGACTCAAACGGCATGGACATCAATGTGATTAGAGACGTGGACTATAGGCATGAGTACCCCTCCCTTTTCTCAGGTTTTGGGATAGTTAAAGGGTACTGCCACGCACCTCGTGTAGACACATCAGTCCGGCCGGTTTCACAACGCCTACGGCATCTACCATTTTCCGTTCGCGTGGAAGTCTCAACGGAACTGAATCGACTCAAAAAGGGTGGTATCATTGAGCGCTTCGATTCATCCCCTTGGATATCGAATCTGGTATATTGCGCGACGCAAGAACGGTGAACTCAGGCTGTGCATCGATCTCTAAGTGGTCGCCAAAGCCATCATTCCAGACAAATACCCTCTGCCAACAATACAAGAGCTAGCTGCGTCTTTCCACTGTTCAACGGTGTTCACAAAACTGGACATGCGCCGAAGCTACCTTCAGGTACCACTAGCAGAACGCAGTCGGCGTTTGTCAGCATTCATCACACATGAAGGAGTACTTCAGTACTGTATGATGCCATATGGACTGTGCTCAGCGCCCAGTGCTTTTCAAAAAATCGTGGCGTCGGTTCTGACAGGCATTGACGGAGCACTCAATCTCCTCGATGTCGTGGTCCATGGAAGGGACAAGGAGGAACACGATCGATGACTGCATGCAGTGTTAGCTCGTCTCGCACAACACAACTTGACGCTCAACGCAGCAAAGTGCACATTTACAGCATCCGAGATTAACTTTCTCGGGTACAGAGTGACAGTGTCTGGAGTTGAGCCTACTCAGGACAATGTACAAGCCATCAACGCGATCGCCGCCCCAACTAATGTGAAAGAGCTAGCGTCATTTCTGGGCACCACCAACTACTACCGCAAGTTTGTGCGGCAGTACGTGCAGATCGCAGAACCGCTACAGAAGCTGCTACGGAAAGACACACAGTGGGAATGGACGGATGAGCAGGACTTTGCGTTCAACACGCTGAAAGACAAAATAGCATCTCAACGTGTTCTCGCACACTTCGACCCAAGCGCGGAAACGTACGTCACAACAGATGCTTCTGGTATAGCGATCGGAGCAGTGTTCTCGCAGAGTATCGATGGAAGCGAACGACCGATCACATTCGCGTCCCGTCCCTTGACTGCCACAAAACACAAGTATTCCACCATTAAACACGAAGCATTAGCGTGCATCTACGTGTGTGAACACTGGCACGTATACCTATACGGGGGACCATTCACTCTCCGTACAGATCACCAAGCACTAACTACGTTGTTGGACACGTCAGGCTCAGGACACCGACCGCTCAGGATCTACAGATGGTCCGATCAGTACAACTTCAAAGTAGAATACCTCGCAGGTTCACGCAATCGCATCGCAAACATGCTCTGTCGCGTCCCAACGGTGGCACCCGCAAGCACACGCGATAGTGACGTTTCAAGTGACATCGACGAATACGTTCTCGCGGTAATTTTGCACGCGATGGCGAATCTTGTGAGGCGGGGAGAGCTGAAAGCAGAGTCGACAGCTGACGGCACACTGCAAATCGTCTGCCAGTATCTCAGGACAGACTGGCCCAAGGACATAACAGACGACTTGGTTCCGTACCACCGGGTATGCCACAAACTGGCTGTGGTTGACGATACATGTGTAATGCGCAGAACTCGAGTGGTTATACCCAAATCACTGCAACACCGCGCATTACAAATGGCACATGAAGGACAGCCGGGCATTGTTAAGATGAAACAACGGTGTCGCGAGGCAGTGTGGTGGCCAGCAATAGATCGTCGTGTAGAAGTTTTGTTAAAAATTGTGAACAATTAGTGAGAATGCAACAAAACCATGTCCTGCCCCTCTTCAGCCAATCCCATGGCCGGACAAATCATGGAGGCACTTGCAACTCGACATCTTTGGAGAGGTGCAAGCTGCGCCAAGAAGCCAGCGGTGTCTACTTGTAGTACACGATCTCCACAGCAAGTGGCCTGAGATCGCAACTCCTTTCTCAGTCACGACAAGCTCAATCATCGCGATTCTCAACAAGCTGTTCACTAAGTGTGGACTTCCGGAGGTCATAACGACGGACAACGGCCCTCAGTTCATATCAGAACAGTTCTCCACTTTCCTCGTGAGTTATGACATTCAACATCAGCAGACGTCGAGATACAACCCCCAATCGAACGGCAGGGTTGAACGATTCAATCGCGTGATCAAGGAAAGCATAAAAGTGAGCATATCGGAGGGGAAAACGTTCAAACAGTCAATCCATATTTTCCTAATATCCTGTAGATCCACACCACACACGTTGACTGTGAAAACGCCAGCAGAGCTGATGATAGGGCGAAACCTGCGAACAAAATTGAATGCTCTTCAACCATCATCGCACCCAAATCCAGACACGAGCGAGGGCGGAAATAATAGCACACAGACAAGCAAAGGGGAAAGCATACTGTGATGCTAAACGCAGAGTACGAGCGCCGCGGTTCAAGGTCGGCGACTGGGTATGAATCAGCCGCCCAAAAAGACAGCATAAGCTTGCAAGCGCACTCTCCAAGCCGATACAGATTAACGGAGATTCGGCAAAAATGCGCACCTCCTCCAAGATGACACCAGATGGAACATGAGGCGTCTAATTGCAAGTAGACAGGGACAGGAAGAAGATGAATTGGACACTTTTCCTTTCCCAATATCCAATCAAGACAGTGATTGTGGTCAGCATACAGCAGAGCAGCCTATTCCCGCTCGACACTCTGAGTGACAGAAGAGGAGACCTCAGTATCTGCAGGATTATCAGCTGTGAAGCCTAAAACGTTATGTTCACCGAACTGTTATGTTGGACTGATTGCATATGGACATATTTGGGTGGATAATGGGACTTGTAATAGGGCTGCTTAAATGTATGGCAGCAGCACCTTTGGAAGAGCTGCATAATGTCTCCCTCATGGAAGAGGTGAGTTTACGGGGCATTTCTGACCCTGGTGGGCGGGCCTGTTGGACAGGCCGCGCCAGCAGCGCCTTGTAGTAGGGCTGCTTAATGTCTCCCTTATGGAAGAGGAGAACATGCCGGGTCAGTGTAAATCTGATGCCGAGGCTGAGGGTATAGCGTGGAGCATACCTCAAGGGATGAAGGGCACATGTCAGAGGTACGATTTCTGGCAGCAAGGTTGTCATCCCAACACAATGCAGTGAACACCGCTATCGGGGCATGTTAGAGCTACCCGCCGAATCTTCTATTCAGGTAAGACCTATTCCACAGGCAAAACCTGAAGGACGAAGCATAAACTGTTGGCCAACGACGAGCAAGGATTCATAGTTTAGGGGACAACGCACCCCACGGCTTCATCGGCAGGAAGCGGTTCACTGAAGCTGGTAGCAGCATTAAAGCTGACCAGAGTTACTCTACAACTAAGTGACCATGAACAAGTTGGTAAGATTTACAATTGGTTGTACAATACACAAATGGTTGAGACATTGTCATCTACTCAGAGGCATTTTAACCAGATAAACTGGACATTACTAGTATTCCAAGAAGGTTGGAATTTGGCCAGAAGAGTGTTGAGCCAAGTCCAGTATTTTAGCCAGGTTTGCCTTCGAGACAGGCTTGGAGATATGGGGAATTGTCTTTCAAGGCAAGGTCAGAATTATGGCAAGAGTTGTCTTGGGACATGTGAGAATTATCGGAACCGGGCCAGAGTTGCTGTTCAGGACAGACACGAAATGATGGCAGGCGTGGCCTGTTCATTATGAAAGAAGGGTGATCAAACTGATCTCATAAGGTTTCCATGCACAATGATCATCAGAGATATTTGAAGGCATTGCTATGATGAGGCAATTTAACAGTATGATGACAATAAATCATTCAAAGGACTACTCAGAGTTCAAAAAAACTTGTGATTTATTGTTTGCATTATATTTTGATGCTGTATTTGGCTAAAATCCAATGTTTCAGTCTCAAGCTACTTGAGAAATTGTTCTCCCCTATCCAGTTAAATTAAGTTTTATCAAATGGATAGTTGGCCTGTGACTCCGCCCTGGGCAACAGATTGGAGTCAATAGAAACCTGGAACAGCCTTGTTGTTATAAAGCAGTTTCTATTCATTGGACTAACTGGCAATGTAATAGATGTGATGCAGCTGTGCAAGTTGGAGAACTGACAGCATGCTTAATGGCAAACTATAGGGCCATGAAGGTTGTTGATAACACACCTTTGCTATTACCAGCTGAAGCTACTAAAGTCATTATGATGGACAAACAGTCTTCAGCATTGCTCCAGTAGTTGATCAATAAATATGTTATTATATTGCAAATTGATGCTCTGGCCTAAGGTGGGAAAATGCGAATGTCAGCTCTAGTTAGAGGTGCAGGAGATTTGCATGAGTTATTAACTCTTCAGTTATTGGTATCAACTGCCTATAGACCCCATGTGCATTTTGTGGGTTAAAGAGTGATTGAGCGAATATGTATAGCTGCATGCTCAACTTCATGTGGATACACTATGATGTGGCATATGATAAGCACAAATGTGCAATCAAGTAAAAGATCCTGTAAAAGGTACATAATCTAATTTGCCACTGGAGTATCATTAAGTACAGATCAATGACAACACAGAATGGGTGTTGGACCACACAGTATTTATGAAATTCTGATTCAATGCAACATCGAATATAGATATGTTGTTTTCATGCTAATTCAAAGGTGCAAAAATGTGTGGCATAACAGTGGCATACATTCTCGCTACAAGCATGAGGAATGGTATTTTATGTCTTCCTCCATTTTGCTTTATGAGTCAGGTCTTGAAATAAAGTCATCAAGAGCCCGTTTTAGGTTCCAGCTGTGGAATTGGCCTATGCAGTTTGATTCCCGATTTGTCGGGAATAATAATAATGCAACCTTATATGGTTATTTTAAACGTAACTTGCTGGTTCAGCCTGTGGCTCGGGAAATCAGCCGTTGCATGATAAAATCAATTTATGTTCTACAGATTCTCAATAGACTGCTTATGGCTTGGGTTGTCACACCTATTTTCGTATGTATTCACAGTGCTGGAATGGTACCAAAAAGCAGTACTTTGCTGCTTCAGGAGATGGGAAGCGTTTGTTAAATGCTCGTGTTACATTTAAAATGGTACAAATTCTGAGCTATTGCAGTTCATTTAAATGGTTTTTGACAATATTGAGTTATAGGGTCATTAACTGTGCCAAGGTGCTTTCCATCAGACTTACTGCAAATAATGAGGTCCACTTTGTTGGGTTCACCTCGGATATCGAGTTAATAAAGGATATCTGTTACACAAGTTTTCCCAGGACAAGTACAATGCAGTAGGGGAGGTTGACATTGTGTTAACACTATTTCACCAGGGGATTCCAGCTACATTATTAGCTTTGATCGGACCTCATTAGGTAGTTATCCTCCTGGCGCTGGTTAGCGCAACAGGTCACTCGCTACATTATTGTGACAGGAGAGGATGATTACATCTGCAAATATATGCATAGTATTTTATGCTATAATTAATTTAAGCAGAGCAGTAGGGGTGTCAGGTCTCAAAATAGTTCAAGACATACCCAGGGACCTTTCGTTATGTGGGGACATATACAACACTACGTCAAGGTCACTTGTGAGGAGGAGCCATCTTGGGGAACGGCTGCTAACCAGCAGCCGTCTGTTTAATTCATTTTTTTTCTAGTTTTTAGTAAGTCTTGTTCTTCGTTTGTTGGAGAAATGGACTTCTTACTGTGGGGGGAAGGAGGTAAATATACTTCTAGGTCCCTACCTGGTCGGTGAGGCAGCTTTTTCTCCGGGCTGCCCGTCGACCCGTCTTCATGGCCTACCAGCGGGCGTGGAGCGCCGTTTCCTGGCGGGAACCACCCAGCACCTCGGCTTCGTTGGCGGCACAGCGCTGGAGCGCTATCGCGGAGCGGAGAGGGCGATGCCTTGCCTGGGTCGCCGCGCTGGATCGACGCGCTGGAGCTCCGGAGAGATGTGACCGCCGAGATCAACACTTCCGGGCTGCGGGTCTGCGGAGCAGAGCGGGCGGCGCCGACTTTAACATCGGGAGCCTGGGAGCTCCTTTGTCGGCTTCGGAAGCCGACAATCCCCTGCTGGGAAGCGGCCGTTTCCAGGTGGCCCAGCCACTGTGAGGACTCTCCCGACGCCGGGGCAACACCACCCGGCCAGAACTGCCAGGAACATCGGGCCTCCGTAGAGGCAATAGCGGTGGCCTCAATAGGCCTGACTTTTCAGAGAACTGGGGTTGGGGACTGGACTTTGTGCCTTCCCCCACAGTGGTAACCACTGTGGGGGGATGATTTTTCTGTGTGTAAGTTACTATGTTAGTCTGTGTCCAAGATGGCTGTCAGAATGGAGAGTGGACGCTGGCGCGCTTTAGCTGCCGCTGCTCTCTCTTCACATTGTGTTTTTTGATTTTTTTTGATTTTGTGTCTTTGGAGCGATTTCTATCTTTAGTTTGTGTATTGATGATGTCCTTATTATTTATTTTTCTCCGACCATATGTTTTTTTTTCTCTTCTGTTAATCTCCGTAAAGTGTCCTTGAGATTTGAAAGGCGCCCGAAAATAAAATTTATTATTATTATTATTACCATGAGCCTTTGAGACTCTGAGCTAACTATGCTTGTTAATTACAAAAAACGTTATAAGAACGTATCTGCTCAGATCTTGCCAGGTGTCAAAACGGAGTTGAGTTATGCAGGAGTAGATACTGATCCGGTTCTCACTCCACCAGGGCTGCTATAACAGCAGCAGCAAGTGTTAATTACGTTCCGCTGGGCCACATCCTAACGGCTGTAGCATGATCAAACGAATCAGTTTTCAAACATGGTATAATAACCCGTTGCCAGATCAGGGGTATTTCTCAACTTTATTTATGTTCTGTTATAGGTTCCATCCGGATAAGAGATGTGACTATTGTTATTACTTATTTAACATGTTTAAATCTATGTCATGACTGTATGCATTATGAATGTTTTCCCTCATTTGTCAATGGGGCAGTTGTGGTTGTGTAGACTTATTTCTCACGGCATGAAATCACAGAGCTTTGAAATCTTCACGTAGTCACTCACGTGACTCCGAAGTAAAATAGTAAGATTAAACGAGAACTGAGATTAGTATACAAATTTAAAGCACACGGTATTGGGGGTTCAGTATTGATGTGGATAGAGAACTGGCTGGCTGACGGGAAGCAAAGAGTAGGAGTAAACGGGTCCTTTTCACAATGGCAGGCAGTGACTAGTGGGGTACCGCAAGGCTCAGTTCTGGGACCCCAGCTATTTACGATATATATTAATGATTGGGGCGAGGAAATTGAATGCAACATCTCCAAGTTTGCGGATGACACGAAGCTGGGGGGGCAGTGTTAGCTGTGAGGAGGATGCTAGGAGGCTCCGAGGTGACTTGGATAGGCTGGGTGAGTGGGCAAATGCATGGCAGATGCAGTATAATGTGGATAAATGTGAGGTTATCCACTTTGGTGGCAAAAACAGGAAAGTAGATTATTATCTGAATGGTGGCCGATTAGGAAAGGGGGAGATGCAACGAGACCTGGGTGTCATGGTACACCAGTCATTAAAAGTAGGCATGCAGGTACAGCAGGCAGTGAAGAAGGCGAATTGTATGTTAGCATTCATAGCAAAAGGATTTTAGTATAGGAGCAGGGGGGTTCTACTGCAGTTGTACAGGGTCTTGGTGAGACCACACCTGGAGTATTGCGTACAGTTTTTTTCCTCCTAATCTGAGGAAAGACATTCTTGCCATAGAGGGAGTACAGAGAAGGTTCACCAGACTGATTCCTGGGATGTCAGGACTTTCATATGAAGAAAGACTGGATAGACTCGGCTTGTACTCGCTAGAATTTAGAAGACTGAAGGGGGATCTTATAGAAACTTACAAAATTCTTAAGGGGTTGGACAGGCTAGATGCAGGAAGATTGTTCCCGATGTTGGGAAAGTCCAGAACAAGGGGTCACAGTTTAAGGATAAGGGGGAAATCTTTTAGGACCGAGATGAGGAAAACTTTTTTCACACAGAGAGTGGTGAATCTGGAATTCTCTCCCGCAGAAGGTAGTTGAGGCCAGTTCATTGGCTATATTTAAGAGGGAGTTAGATGTGGCCCTTGTGGCTAAAGGGATCAGGGGGTATGGAGAGAAGGCAGGACAGGATACTGAGTTGGATGATCAGCCATGATCATATTGAATGGCGGTGCAGGCTCGAAGGGCCGAATGGCCTACTCCTGCACCTATTTTCTATGTTTCTATGTTACCAGTTTGAAGTTTGATCTTTATTTTATGAGGAGTTACGATGAGGGATTACGTGCCCTCCGCTTCCAACCCTCATTAAGGTCATCTGGTAGTTCTAGTCTTCTTTCATCTTACTATCATACTTCACTCACTATTATCTGTGATTTCACACCGCTGCTTTGAAGATTGGCACATGTGCGGCTGTACGGGCTTCTTCACGTAATCCCTCATCGTAACTCCTCATAAAATAAAGATCAAACTTCAAACTGGTAAGTTCTCGTTTAATCTTACTATTTTGTTTAATTTAGTTTAGAGATGCAGCACAGAAACAGGACCTTCGGCCACCTAGTCTGCTCTGACCAGCGATCCCCAGACATGAACACTATCCAAAACATCCCAGGGACAATTTTTTGTAGTTTTAATACCAAACCAATTAACCTACCAACCTGTACATCTTTGGAGTGCGGGAGGAAACCGGAACACCTGAAGAAAACCCACGCAGGTCACGGGGTTAACATACAATCTCCGTACAGACAGCACCCGTAGTCAGGATCGAACCCGAGTCTCTGATGCTGCAGGGCAGCAACTCTGCCGCTGCGCCATTGTGCCACAGCTGAAATGTGTCTAAGAACGGAACATGTTGGTTGCAAACCAGTTGAGTGAATTTCGTGATGTGGTGACAAGGTTTGTGGCAATTTTGTTTTCCTCTTAAATTACAGTTCAATTGGCGAGATCGGATTTTGTACTTTACGGCTGGAGACCAGTGTGCCTTGATAACTGGGGCACCAACGATGCAAAACAAGTCTGTAGGAAGATGGGATTCCCCAGGTAACGCTAACCAAAATGGTGTGTTTCTGGTGCATTTCCTCAAAGGGAATAATTTACCTGATCATGACCTTTCAAATGTTTTCAATTACGTTGCCAGGGTTCGAGGGCGTGAGCTATAGGGAGAAGTTGAGCAGGCGAACACTTGATTCCTTGGAATGTAGGTGGATGAGGGGTGAATTATCTGTGAGCTGTTAAAGTGTTGCAAGAGGATGGTGTCATGACAACCGGTTCAAAGCATTCAGTGAAGATAGCAACAACTAAAGTAGGGCAGTCCGAGACATCGGCAGCGACAACCCAAGAACCAAAGATACCAGACACTATGATATTTGCCAGGAACTGTCATCACAAGTGGGAGGGACCTGAATTCTAAACTCAGAGAAGACCACAGAATGAACCTGGCCAATTCATTCATACGGGTAATATCTGAGTCCAAGTCATGAGTTTTGTGTTTTTGTTTAAGAAATGATAAGTTGGAACAGTAAAGCAAATGAAAAGTTATTAGAAGTCAATGAGGTTGCATTCACACTTAAGTAACTCAGTTCAGTTCAGTTTAGTTTATTGTCGCGTGTACCGAGATACAGTGAAAAGCTTTTTGTCGCGTGCTAACCAGTCATCAGAACGAAAAACAGGATTACAATCAATCAACAGTGTATAGATACATGATAAGGGAATAACGTTTAGTGCAAGGTAAAACCAGCAAAGTCCAGTAAAGGATAATCCGAGGGTCATCAAAGAGGTAGATAGTAGTTCAGGACTGCTCTCTGGTTGTGGTAGGTTGATGCAGTTGTCTGATATCAACTGGGAAGAAACTGTTCCTGAATCTGGAGGTGTGCGTTTGCACATTTCTATACCTTTTGCCTGATGGCGGAGGGGAGAAGAGGGAGTGGCCAGGGTGCGAATCGTCCTTGATTATGCTGCTGGCCTTGCCGAGACAGCGTGAGGTATGAATGGAATCAATAGAAACTCGAGCATTAATAAAGATAAAGTTGTACGAGATCTTGGTTCAGATTCTTTTGTTGATTGACATGTCAGTTGATACCCTGTACAAGTAATAGTTTCAACAATCCTTTAAGACGCTCCTCACAATTTACCTCGTTGATCAAGTTTATGGTCATCTACTCTAAAATCTTCTTCTGATCTTATTATAATTTTGTGTTTTCTCGTACTCTGATGTATCCCCACAAATATTACTTCACCTCCAACAAACCTAGAACTGAAACAATGTCTTACTGACTAACTAATTTTCTCCACAACAATGCTTATTTTATTTCATGAGGTCATAAGTGATAGGAACAGAATTAGGCCATTCGGCCCATCATGGCTGATCTATCTCTTCCTCCGAACCCCATTCCCCTGTCTTTTCCCCATAACCTGACACCCATACTAATCAAGATATTATCTATGCTTTAAAAATATCCATTGTCTTATCCTCCAAAGCCTTCTGCGGCAAAGAATTTCACAGATTCACCACCCTCTGACTGAAGAATTTACTCCTCGTCTCCTTCCTCAAGGAATATCCTTTAATTCTGAGGCTATGACCTCTAGTCCTAGACTCTCACCTGTGGAAACATCCTCTCCACATCCACTCTATCTGCAGTTAACTATTTGGTACGTTTCAATGAAGTCCCCCCTCATTCTTCTAAACTCCAGCGAGTACAGGCCCAGTGCCATCAAACGCGCATCATATGTTAACCCACTCATTTCCTGTTTTGCTCCTATGATTATCTCACATCAATCAAATTTATTTTTGACTAATTCATGTACAAGCACTTTCGTGTTCTTAATGTCTGACTTTTACGCAAAATTATGCTGCAAAGAAAAGTGTAAGAAAAATGCAGATCCTGGACAGTTAATCATCTTAAATCTCCAGGGATAGGTTCCATTGTTTACTGGGTTTGTTGTTAATATGTTTAACATATTACCTTATTTACACATATTAAATTTGGTTTGCTTTGGCAACGCTCTATGCAAATACTCCCACTCCCTCCTATTGTGCAGTTTAACCTGAGCAGGTCGGACCAGTTTAACATGCAGGGCCAACTTCTCTTTCCCTTTAAACCAATCGTAAATGGTCTTGTGTACAATCTCTAACCTTCATCGATGTATTGTCACATCTATTGTGAGCAATTTTGAATTGAATAATTGAATTGAATTGAATACATTTTATTAGCCAAGTCTGTATACATGCAAGGAATTTGCCTTGGTACTTTGCTGGCAAGTAAGAACACGATACAGTAGACAATTAAAAATAAAACATTATAATTTAAACATGAAGAATGACATAAAATACCAGAGCACAAGGAGGCTACAGACTTTTACTTTTGAATAGAGCTACTGCTCGTGGGGGAAAAAAGCTGTTTTTATGTCTGGCGGTGGCGGCTTTGACATTTTGGAATCACCTTACAGAGGGAAGTGTTTCAAAGAGTTTGTGGCCTGGGTGAGAGGGGTCAGAGATGTTCTTACCCCTTACCATACTGTGATGCAGTTGGTAAGGATGCTCTCGATGGTGCAGCGGTAGAAGTTCACCAGGATCTGAGGAGACAGATGGACCTTCTTCAGTCTCCTCAGGAAGAAGAGACGCTGGTGAGCCTTCTTGATCAGAGTTGAGGTATTGTGGGTCCAAGAGAGGTCATCGGAGATGTTGACTCCCAGGAACCTGAAGCTAGAAACACGTTCCACCTCCGTCCCGTTAATGTGGATGGGGGTGTGCGTGCCGCTCCTGGACTTCCTGAAGTCTACAATGAGCTCCTTGGTCTTCTTGGAGTTAAGGGCCAGGTTGTTGTCAGCGCACCATGCTGCTAAGTGCTGGACCTCCTCCCTGTAGGCCGACTCATCGTTGTTGCTGATGAGGCCAATCACCGTTGTATCATCTGCATACTTGATGATGGTGTTAGTACCATGTACAGGTGTGCAGTCATAGGTGAAGAGGGAGTAGAGGAGGAGGCTCAGCACACAGCCCTGTGGAACGCCAGTGTTCAGGGTGAGGGTTGAAGAGGTGTGCTTGTCTAACCTAACAGACTGGGGTCTGTTGGTTAGAAAGTCCAGTATCCAGTTGCAGAGGGAGGGGTCGATGCCCAGGTTACCGAGTTTGGTGATCAGTTTTAATGGTATAATGGTGTTGAATGCTGAGCTGTAATCGATGAACAGCATTCTTACGTAAGTGTCTCTGTTGTCGAGGTGGGAGAGGGCGGAGTGAAGTGCCGTTGAGATGGCATCCTCCGTACTCCTGTTCTTGCGGTAGGCAAACTGATAGGGATCCAGTGTGGGGGGTAGGCAGCTTTTGAGGTGTGCCAGGACCAGCCTCTCGAAGCACTTGGTGATGATGGGGGTAAGTGCAACTGGGCGGAAGTCGTTGAGGCTTGCCGCAGTGGAGTGTTTTGGCACTGGCACGATGGAGGTGGTTTTAAGGCACGTGGGGACAACGAGGACAGACGCTGTGATTGCAGTATAAAACTGGGCCATCATTGCCTGTGGCAGATTGTGTTCTCTCAGCTGCTGCAGAAAGTACATCTTCTGTTGGGCCTTTTTGACTGTGGAGTCAATGGTGGCCTCCCATTTAAGGTTCCTGGAGGTGATGGCTCCAAGGAACTTAAATGATTCCACAGATGTGACTGTGGTGTTGTTGATGGTGAGTGTGGTGAGGTGAGGGAGAGTTCTCCTACCGTCTACAATCAATTCCACCATTTTAAGAGCATTGAGCTCCAGGTTGTAGTGATAGAACCAGGACGCCAGCTGTGTCACTTCCTGTCTGTAGGCAGATTCCTCCCCAACCTGGAGCAGTCCGATTAGGGTTCTGTCATCCGCAAACTTGAGAAGCTTGACAGAGGAGTCTGTGGAATGCAGTCATTGGAGTAGAGAGAGCAAAGGAGAGGGGAGAATACGCAACCTTGCGGTACTCCTTGTTAGTTTGAACTAAATTAAATATCTTGCAGTCATAACAGAGAATAAAGTAACAGAACACACAATGAAAACAGTTTAACATCCACCACAGTGAGTCTACCAGGCACCTCCTCACTGTGATGGAAGGCAAAAGTCTTAAATTCCTTGTCTCTTCCTTCCTTGTTCTCCCTCTGCATTGAGGCCTTCCAGGCTTTCGATGTTGGGCCCCCCACCGGGTGATGGTAAGTCCCATGGCCGAATCCGAGCTCCGCGAATGGGCCGTGTTCAAACTCCTGCCCACCCTCCAGTCCAGCAGATGAAACTGTTGTTGCGGGAGCTCCAGAGAATCGGTCATGAACCTGGGACCTGCGAGCTCCCGATGTGTCGTCCACTGGGCCCGCGGCCGAAGCCTCCGAGGCTCCGAAGTCAGGCCGCCGCCGCAGCGCCATCACAGCCCCGTAGTCGGCCTGCTTTGCGATGGTGAGTCCTGGCTCTGCCTCCGGAGCCTCGAGGTCGGTTCCAGTTGGAGGCCGCCAGCTCCGCGATTAGGCCTCAGCGCAGACGGAGACGAGGATACGACAAAGAAAAGGTCGCATCCCCCCGAAGGAAGAGACTAAAATAAATTTCCCCCGCCCCCACACATGCACAACTAAAAATAAACTAAAGCATACGTCCAACAAGACAAAAAAAACACAAAAAATAAAAAGACAGACGGACTGCAGGCGAGCCGCAGCTGCTTGGGGAAACATTGTCTGGTCCTGGAGATTTCCTGCTTTTCTGTTTCCTGGATAGCTTTTCCACCTCTTCAATTGCTATTGTTAGTGATGGAGAAGTGGCCAGACTGATGTTGGACCGCAAGGAGGGGGTGGGTAGTGGACGAGGGCCCAGTCTTTGCAGTCTGGAGTCAGGCTGTAAGTAGGTGTGAAGTGATGATTGGGGAGGAGTGGGTGGGGGGGAGAGGGAGGGAGAACCGGGGTTATGTTTCTGTTTATATAAACCTGCAGAACACGTTCAGGTCATTGGTTAGCTGACGATTGTCCAAGGAGCAGGGGGTTTACTTCTTGTAGCTTGTGATTTCTTGCAAGCCCTTCCACACTGAAGAAGAGTCATTAGGCACTCTTAAGACAGCTGATGTTTAGTTTTATGTGTCGACTGGACAAGTCAGAGAACCATATAATTGAAGCCCTAGTCAGCCCTCTGAAAAGCTGCTATAGATTCACTTCTAGGCTAAGACTGCATTGGTGCAATACCTTGTATATTTTATAGGCTAATATGCAATTTTTTTAATGTATTTTTGTATCTTCTTTTTTTTCTGTTTGATGTGTTATATGGACCTGTGTCTGTAATAAAGCATTAATAATTAGCTGAGAACTTGCTCCTCAACTTCTCAGAGTACCTTTACTTGGCAGCTCTGATTCCTCTTCTCAGCTTGTACTTGGACTGTCTGTGGAGGTCTGCATCCCGCTCCCGAAGGCCTCATCTTTAGACTGGTGAAGCTGTCTTGAGTTCTGTTGTAAACCAGGGCTTGTCATTGTTGAACCTGATCCAGGTCCGAGTGGGAATGCAACTGTCCTCACAAAAGCTGACATATGATGTCACAGTGTCTATATATTGATCGCGGCTTGTGGTTGCTTGCCTGAACATATTCCAATCAGTGCAGTCAAAGCAGGACTGTAGGTTTTCAATGCCCTTGCTTGTCCACTTTTTCATTGTTCTGACCACAGGCTTAGCAGATTTTAGTTTCTGCCTGTAGGTCAGAACAAGGTGAACCAAACAATGATCAGAGAGTCCCAAAGCCACAGGGGAAACAGAGCGATATGCATTCCTGATTGTAGTATAACAATGATTGAGTGTTCTCTCTCCTCTGGTGGGGCTGGTAACATGATGTCTGCATTTTGGAACCTCTCGGCTGAGGTTCGTCTTGTTAAAATCCCCCAAAACAATGACCATGGAAAAGTCACTCTCTACTCTCATTACCTGGTCAGCGAGTTGCGTTTGCGCCTCACGTACACAGGCTTGGGGGGGGGGGGGGGGTGTTAAGTCCAACGCAAATATAAGATGTAAATTCTCTCGGAGAATAAAAGAGTTTGCAATTCATATAAAAAGATTCCAGATTAGGAGAACAGAAGTTAGACAGTACCAGGGCCGGTATAAGCTAGACAAGTTTAAGCTTAGGGCCTCAAGATCTAGGGAGGACCTCGGCCCGCTCCACCAAGGTGTATAAAACATGTGACATAGTGGCGTTGTTACAAAACCTACCATCGGTGGCGCTGTTTCCATGCTGCAGACTCCAACTCCCCTGGGTTTGACTGCGCTGGGTCCTAGTGCTAGTCCCCTCAACCCTGGTAACCTCAGTGGCTGTTCCACTGGATCTTCCCCATTCCCCACAAACCATGTGACCCCAGCTCTTCCCTGCCCACACTACAGTCCTCATACCCCCCTACCCCCTGACCACCCACCACCCCCCCACCAGGCATCGCCTCAGCCTCAGTCCACTCACCTGCCTTCCTCCGGCCCCAACCCCCATCCCTGCCGCATGTTCACCATCCCCCCTGACCTCCCCCTCTCATATACTGAACAGTCTGTCCTCAGCAGAGGCCTCACCTTTGCCCCCCTCCGTCCCCACCTCAATGAGTTCTGCGCCCGCCGCGATTTGGAGCTCTTCTTCCGTCGCCTCCGCCTCACACCATTCTTCCATGGGAAGGAGTCCTCGCCCCCATTGATGATCCCTTTTCCTGTCTCCAATGGACCCCCTCCCCTTGGACCCCCCCTCATGGCCATCTTCCGGCTTTAGACCATTTTAATTTAAACTGCCGGCGGGACATCAACCGCCTCAACAGTATATAATACCATGTAATTCTGTGTTCAGGGAAGTGGAGAGAGGACAGCCAAGTGTCTGTGTAGCTCACTTGGCTGGGGTTTGTTTTCCTTGCCACTTCCATTGACCGATAATTAGTAAAGTTTTGAATTGGTCTACCAATCTGCTTTGTGAGTTGTCTGTTTATTAAGAAGTGAACCTGTTTGTTTAGTTATGTTAGCCTTTTTCAAGCAGATTTGATTCAGAATTGAATCAGGTTTTGCAATATAATTGTCAATAAGGAACAATTCTTTAAGAAATTGTTCCCAACGGGAGGTACATGCAAAGGATACAGAAGCTAGTTTGGAAAGTTACAGCGCTATCGTTGATGTACTCAGTCATTTGTACTCTGATGTTAATGTGAAGGGTGATACCAGGCTTCAAGCTAACAATCATTTGCAGAAAATGGAAGAACTGGAATTTGTGTTTATGCTGCATTTTTGAACCCATCTGCTAGGTCATTTCCACAGGGTCAACAAAGCCATTCAGAAATCCAAACTGTTATTGAGCACTTGTGCAAGTTTGTACAGTTCACTTCAGGATTTTGTAAGCAAAATTAGAGAAGATTTTGATGAGCAACAAGCAAAGGCCAGTTTGCCAGATGTTAACTACAGAACTGTCACAGGGAGACAAAGAGTAAGGAAACGGCAAGGAAATGATGGAAGTGCACCTGGTCCTGATGCTTTAGATAAACTCTCTTCAAGAGATAAGTTTAGGATAAAAACGTTTATTCCTATACGAGATGCACTTGAAAGCAATTTAAAAAGAAGAGGTACCGTGTATAGTGAAGTTGCACAAGTTTTCCTTTCTTGCTAATCTGACCGCATCTAAGCAAGAAATTCAGCAAGGTGTTGAACTGTTGATGGAAGCATACCCAGAAGATGTTGACCTGAAACTTACTGATGAACTTTTGCACTTTCACTCGTACGTGAGACAAAGCCTAAGGCATATAGAAGAGCACTCTCTGTCTCATATCATATCTGATCTTTATCAAATAATATACAAGGAAACAATTCAGATGGCCTTCCCGAATGTGGAAGCAATCTTGCGGCTGTTTCTTAGCTTAATGGTCACCAACTGCTCGGGAGAGAGGTCTTTTTCAAGACTCAAAAGAATTAAAAATGAATTAAGGTCCACAATGTCTCAAGAGAGGTTGTCTGCACTGAGCATTCTGTGCATTGAGAGTGACAAACTTGGTGAAGTTGGTGATGATCTTAGTGAACTTCTGGATGATTTTGCTATGAAGAAGGCGAGAAAAAATCATTTTTGCTCTTAGTGTATTTGTAGTTTCTTTATTTCTTAATATTCAAGATTCAATTCAAGAGACACTTATTGTCACATGCACCATATAACCATATAACCATATAACAATTACAGCACAGAAACAGGCCATCTCGACCCTTCTAGTCCGTGCCGAACACGTATTCTCCCCTAGTCCCATATACCTGCGCTCAGACCATAACCCTCCATTCCTTTCCCGTCCATATAACTATCCAATTTATTTTTAAATGATAAAAACGAACCTGCCTCCACCACCTTCACTGGAAGCTCATTCCACACAGCCACCACTCTCTGAGTAAAGAAGTTCCCCCTCATGTTACCCCTAAACTTCTGTCCCTTAATTTTCAAGTCATGTCCCCTTGTTTGAATCTTCCCTACTCTCAGTGGGAAAAGCTTATCCACGTCAACTCTGTCTATCCCTCTCATCATTTTAAAGACCTCTATCAAGTCCCCCCTTAACCTTCTGCGCTCCAAAGAATAAAGCCCTAACTTGTTCAACCTTTCTCTGTAACTTAGTTGCTGAAACCCAGGCAACATTCTAGTAAATCTCCTCTGTACTCTCTCTATTTTGTTGACATCCTTCCTATAATTAGGCGACCAAAATTGTACCCCATACTCCAGAATTGGCCTCACCCATGCCTTGTACAATTTTAACATTACATCCCAACTTCTATACAATGCTCTGATTTATAAAGGCCAGCACACCAAAAGCTTTCTTTACCACCCTATCTACATGAGATTCCACTTTCAGGGAACTGCACAGTTATTCCCAGATCCCTCTGTTCACCTGCATTCTTCAATTCCCTACCATTTACCATGTACGTCCTATTTTGATTTGTCCTGCCAAGATGTAGCACCTCACACTTATCAGCATTAAACTCCATCTGCCATCTTTCAGTCCACTCTTCCAACTGGCATAAATCTCTCTGTAGACTTTGAAAATCTACTTCATTATCCACAACCCCACCTACCTTAGTATCATCTGCATACTTACTAATCCAATTTACCACACCATCATCCAGATCATTGATGTACATGACAAACAACAGTGGACCCAACACAGATCCCTGTGGCACCCCACTAGTCACTGGCCTCCAACCTGACAAACAACCATCCACCATTACTCTCTGGCATCTCCCATTCAGCCACTGTTGAATCCATCTTGCTACTCCACCATTAATACCCAACCATTGAACCTTCTTAACCAACCTTCCATGAGGAACCTTGTCAAAGGCCTTACTGAAGTCCATATATACAACATCCACTGCTTTACCCTCATCAATTTCCCGAGTAACCTCTTCAAAAAATTCAAGAAGATTAGTCAAACATGACCTTCCAGGCACAAATCCATGTTGACTGTTCCTAATCAGTCCCTGTTTATCCAGATGCTTATATATATTATCTCTAAGTATCCTTTCCATTAATTTGCCCACCACTGACGTCAAACTAACAGGTCTATAATTGTTAGGTTTACTCTTGGACCCCTTTTTAAACAATGGAACAACATGCGCAGTACGCCAATCCTCCGGCACTATTCCCATTTCTAATGACATTTGAAATATTTCTGTCATAGCCCCTGCTATTTCTACACTAACTTCCCTCAATGTCCTAGGGAATATCCTGTCATGACCTGGAGACTTATCCACTTTTATATTTCTCAAAAGTGTCAGTACTTCCTCTTCTTTGAATCTCATAGTTTCCATAGCTACTCTACTTGTTTCCCTTACCTCACATAATTCAATATCCTTCTCCTTGGTGAATACCGAAGAAAAGAAATTGTTCAATATCTCCCCCATCTCTTTTGGCTCTGCAGATAGCTGTCCATTCTGACTCTCTAATGGACCAATTTTATCCATCGTTATCCTTTTGCTATTAATATAGCTGTAGAAACCCTTTGGATTTACTTTCACCTTACTTGCCAAAGCAACCTCATATCTTCTTTTAGCTTTTCTAATTTCTTTCTTAAGATTCTTTTTACATTCTTTATACTCCTCAAGCACCTCATTTACTCCATGCTGCCTATAATTATTGTAGATCTCCCTTTTTTTCCGAACCAAGTGTCCAATTTCCCTTGAAAACCATGGCTCTTTCCTATTTTTACTATTTCCTTTCAACCGAAGAGGGACATAAAGATTCTGTAATCTTAAAATTTCACCTTTAAATGTACTCCATTTCTCTTCCACATCTTTCCCATAAAACAAAATGTCCCAATTTACTCCTTTTAAATCCTTTCGCATCTCCTCAAAGTTAGCCTTTCTCCAATCAAAAATCTCAACCCTAGGTCCAGTTCTGACCCTCTCCATAATTATATTGAAACTAATGGTATTGTGATCACTGGTCCCGAACTGTTCCCCAACGCATACCTCTGCCACCTGACCCGTCTCATTTCCTAACAGGAGGTCCAGCACCGCCCCTTCTCTAGTAGGTACTTCTATGTATTGCTGCAAAAAACTATCCTGCACACATTTTACAAACTCCAACCCATCCAGCCAATTTACAGAATGTGTTTCCCAGTCTATGTGTGGAAAATTGAAATCTCCCACAATCACTACCTTGTGCTTACTACTAATATCTGCAATCTCCTTACATATTTGCTCTTCCAATTCTCGCTCCCCATTTGGCGGTCTATAATACACCCCTATAAGTGTTGCTACCCCTTTCCCATTTCTCAGTTCCACCCAAATAGCCTCCCTAGACGAGCCCTCTAATCTATCCTGCCAAAGCACTGCTGGAATATCTTCCCTGATAAGCAATGCAACACCTCCACCTCTTGCCTCTCCAATTCTATCACACCTGAAGCAACAAAATCCTGGAATATTTAGTTTTCAATCACAGCCCTCCTGCAACCATGTTTCACTGATCAATTGGTGAAATAAAATTTGGGGGTCACCATCCGACGTCGGAACGGGAGAACATTCTCAGCGGCTTTGATTTCCGAATCGGCCACTTCCTACCGGAGACTGCGGCTCCCGAAGTTCACAGGCTGAGCTGGGCGGAGATTCATGCTGGCGGCCCTCGGCCAGGTGATGTTGAAATCAGCGCGGCCCGAGGCTGGGAGCTCCGCAAACAACAGCTCCATGATGTTGAAGCAGCAGGCCCAACACTCCGGAGCTTCAAACGACGATCCAGGTAAGGCATTGCCCGCTCCGCGGTGAATCCAATATGTATTTTAAACCAACTGTTTAATGACAACATACAGTAGGATCTAAAAGTGTCACACTGTCACTGTCGGGCAATCATGTTCCTCTAGTCATGGGGGTGGGGGATTGGAAGGGGGGGGGGCCTCACAAGTGAAATAGCTTAGGGCCTCTCTTCATCTAAATCCGGCCCTGGACAATACAGTGGTATCGCTGAACCAGCCCTGGTTGGTATTGAAACATATTCCACCGCCTCTTGATATCCCCGCTGCCTCCGTTTCCGGCACCATATCTGAGGAAGGATGTTGTGCTGGCTCAAGGGGGTGCAGAGGAGGTTTGCAAGAATGATCCCAGGAATTAGTAGGTTAACCTATGATGAGCATTAGTCAGCACAAGGCCTGTGCTCGCTGGAGTTTAGAAGAATGAGGGGGGACCTCATTGAAACATACAGAATAGTGAAAGGCTTGGATAGACTGGATGTGGAGAGGATGTTTCCACTAGTGGGAGAGTCTAGGACTAGAGGTCATAGCCTCAGAATTACGGTACGTTATTTTAGGAGGGAGGTGAGGAGAAATTTATTTGGTCAGTGGAAGGTGAATCTGTGGAATTATTTGCCAAAAAAAGGCTGTGGAGGCCAAGTCAGTGGATATTTTTTATTTTTTATTTATTTTTTTTAAATATTTTATTTTATTAGAAGTAAGTACAGTCATATGGCACCAAAGTGCCTAATATATATTTTCATAATACATTTTATGTACAACTTCTTTTTTTTTTTTTTTGTTACACTGAAAAAAGATTAGAATAAGAAAAAGAAGTTAGATAGTAAAGGATAGAAAGATGTGAAATATATAGTGTGTGAAAAAAGAAAACGAGTAAATGAAGAAAGTTGAGAGAGAGAATAGAGAGAAGAAAAGAAAAAAAGAGGAGATCATTATTTATAGTCTTGACCAACCCTCGTCCAGTCCTGAAACAGTTATTTTTTACAATTGTGTTGCACCATATGATTCCAAAAAAACGACGAATGGAGACCAACTCGTTATGAATTGGTCTGATTTATCCATTAGGAGGAATCGCATTTCCTCAAGATGAGCGGTGTCCAACATACTTGCAATCCACATTTTAAGCGTTGGTATTGATGTACCCTTCCAAAATTTAAGATTTAATTTTTTTGCTATTATTAAACCATAGTTAAGGAATAGATTTTGAGATGTGTTCAATTTATTCCCATCTTCCATTACGCCAAATATAATCATTTCAGTATTAGGTTCCATTCTTGTCTTGAATAATTTTGTAAATATTTCAAAAATATCATTCCAAAATCTATAAAGTTTTATGCAGGAGACTAAGGAGTGTGTTATAGTTGCCTTTTGGGCTAGACATTTATCACAAGTGGCGGATATATTTGGATAAAATTTGTTCAGTCAGTGGATATTTTTAAGGCAGAGATAGATAGATTCTTGATTAGTACAGGTGTCAGTTCATGGGGAGAATGCAAAGGAAAGGGGTTAGGAGGGAGAGATAGATCAGCCATGATTGAATGGAGTAGATTTGTCGGGCCGAATGGCCCAATTCTACTCCAATCACATGACTTAATGTCCATATGACATACTATTTTGGTTCTGAGTGAGGTCCTCATGCATTGAACATGTTGCCACTGCTTCTAAAGATTAGCTCAACCTCTGGCGGAGGTTTGTTGGAGGTGAAGTTCAGCATCATGGAAAAGAAGATATGAATAAGTACAGACAGCACACTTGTGCCTTTCAGCGCCAGAGACTCAGGCTCAATTCTGACCACGGGTGGTTCTTCTTGGTTCTTGGTCCTCCAAAATATTCCAAATGGAATTTAAACTGGAGGTGGCGAAGGGAGGGCTTAAGCCAGAAAGGGTTATTGGGAAGAAAGAGCTACTTTAAATTTAGTTGCATCTGGTTGGGTAACTATAGTTGGGTGGAGATTATTTCATGCTTCTATAGTTACTCAACCAGATGCTGACTGTATGCAGTGCTGACTGTATGCAGTGTGTACATTCCACCCGTGACCTGCGTGGGTTTATTCCGGGTGCTCCAGTTTCCTCTCACATTCCAAAGACGCCCAGGTGCGTAGATTATTTGACTTCTCTGAATTGCAAACGAGTGTATAGGATGCAAAACTGGGATAACAGAACTAGTGTATGAGTGATCACTAGTCAGCACAGAGTCATTGGGCCGAAGAGCCTGTTTCCACCTTTTATCTCCAGACTAAACTACACTAAAAGAGATTGATATAAATATTGAGGCAAGGCCTAGCGAGTAATGGATTTGGATGCTGCATCTTCAGCTGAATGATCACATTAACTATATCCCCATGAGGAAAGATGCATTGTGGAAAGCAGGAGGAAGCTTAAAGATAAAATTGAATGATTCACACATGTTCAGCATTACTTCTCCAAGTTATATGTTACCATATATTGGAAAGTAAAAATGTTTGTTTTTTAATTACTATGGTTAAAAACCAGTGGCTGAATTTCATGCCCTTATTCTAATTGCATTGCTCCATTATAAAGCATAGGTAAAGTCAAGAAGCCATTTTTTGTTTCATCAGCTAATGACACTCTTTATTAAATTAAATAGGGTCCCGACACGAAACTTCTCTCCAGAGATGCTGCCTGTCCCGCTGAGTTACTCCAGCTTTTTATGTCTAACTTTGGTTTAAACCAGCATCTGCAGTTCCTTCCTACACTTTCTTTATTAACGTAGCCATAGATTTGCCCTTTGAACCTCATTACAGGTTTAAAATTGATTTGGTTGTGGCTTCTTTTGCATTTTAGGGGGGGGGGGGGGGGGATGTCCTCTCCGTGTTTTCAGAGGTGGGGGACGATCCTCCCATGTTTTGTGGAACATGTATTTCGCAATCAGTTCCCATCCAACCGTGCGTTTTAGAATCGCGGCCGCATGCATGGTCAGCTAGCTCAGACTCTGAAAAGAATTAGACACTGAAAAGAAAAGACTCTGAAAATGTCATCCTGTGTTAATGATAAACGCTCATCCGTTCCATGTAGGCTGTGGGCCGAGCATCAAAAATGTGTCTAGAAATCAGTTTTCGTGACCCAAGTCACCAAACTACATTAAATTTTCCACAGATTTAGATGAAATATAATTGAGAAGGATGTCATAACTCGTCAGTGCCAAACGTTGCACATTAATTAATTAAACTAATTAGAAAATGAGATCGTAAAAATAAGCACCATCTAGTGGCCAATGCCCGTATTACATCATGGGCGGCCTATTTCTGTGTTGCAGCCCATTTAAACTATGTATTATTATACCAATACATATATATGTAACCTGTAAATATGAATGTAATCATATTTTGTGTGGACAGGCTCTGAAGAATGGAGGGGCAGAAGCTGCAGGAAAAAAAATCTCATATTACTTAGGTCTGCATGGACTTCAATTCATAAAATGTCAATCTCTTCTTAATGTCAATGAGACTGACACTGTAATTTACTGCCATAGATAAGACTTCAAGTTCAAGTGCAGGAGCAGAGGGTGCAGAATAGCTAGAGAAAGAAACATCTCATAGTACCTAGGTCTGCATGGACTTCAATTCATAAAGTGTCAACCTCTATTTAATGGCAATGAGACTTACAGTGTAATTTACTACAATTGATAAGTTATTTCAAGAGGCTACAGAAAAAAAATCTGTCATTAAGTCTGCATGGACATCAATTCATAAACTTTCAACCTCTTCTTAATGTTAATAAATGTTGTTAATTAATAATAATTAATAAATTAATTAATAATTGTTAATAAACAATGTTAATTAATCTTAATAAAATTCCACCTCCAGTTTAAATTCCATTTGGAATATTTTGGAGGACCAAGAAACCAAGAAGAATGTTAATGAGAATAACAATAGGTTACTACCATAGAAAAACTAGTTCAAGTTCACATATCACCAATTAATTTCTACAGAAACATTAACCATTTTTGACCATTCCGCACTGCAATGGAAGCCTATAAAGTGCGATCGATATCCATCCGTTTTACTCCCGTTGCCGGTGCCTGAAAACGGCCGCTACAGACGGCACTATGTATAGGTATGTTGCAAAGCCTACCTGAAGCGTCGCTGAAAATCTGTCGCTGCGGGTGTGCGCGATTTTGGCGCCGTTTAGAGGGGGCGGGTTTAAAACGCGATTTTCCCTAGGCTGTTCCAATCGAGGATGTTCAGCCTAGTTAATTATTAATTAGGCCCTCCCTGTATTGTTCACCGCCTCTCCCCGGGGAGAGAGAGGGGGGGGGGGGGGGGGAGCCGGGGCTGTGTGCTCGATGCATGGCGACTGGAGGGACAGGAGCGCTGCCCTGGGGCTGCGAGAGAACGAGCAACCTCCCCCGCTCCCTTCTCCAATCCCGCTCACACCCACTTCCTCGTCTAGCCCTTTCTTCCCCCTCCACCCCTCTACGCTCTCTCCACCCCTCTCTCCCCCCTCTACCCGGGGGTAGATCTACCTGAGCCGAGAGTAGATTACTCTAGCGCGGGCCCCCCTTACTATAAAGGCCGGCCCTGCCGCCCGCCCCCCCCCCCCCCCACACTTCCCTCCGACACGGACACGGAGCGATCGCCGCCTACCTTTTTTTTGTTAAACATCTATTTCCTTCGGGTGTTTTAAAAAAAAATTTACCCCTTACCATTACCGTACGTTTTTGATAGCTGCCATGACCCGTTTGATGTCATCCTTCTCACTGCTCCTGGTCTTGGCCCGCAGCAATCTGCTGGACATGCTGTGTGTGTGTTTGGAGGAGTCTGAGGGGAGATCCGCCGGCACCAAGAGAGATCGAACGAGCGGACAGACGGATGAAAACCACGTTCATAGAGCGGAATAGGTGACATTTCGGGTCGAGACCCTTCTTCAGACAGATAGTAAAGGGAAACGGGAGATATAGGCATATCTTCCATTCATTTGTCTATATCTCTTGTTCCTCTTTCCCATGACTCAGTCTGAAGAAGGGTCTCGACCCGAAATGTCATCTATTCCGCTCTATCAACGTTGCTTTCGTCCGTCTGTCCACTCGTTCGCTCGCCCTTGGATTAAGTAGCGCAGGATAAAGCTGCAAATTCATGCACAGGATGGAAACTGAAAACTAGGGGAACACCGTCCCCCTGCATACCCCCCGATTTCCATCACTGGTTCAAATGACCTTTAGGCATCTGTTGTAGAAAGAAATGGGAGGGGTGGGGTGGGAGTGCCAGTTCAGTCAGGACAAAGTTTTCTATCATCAGCTCTTGGGTCTGGCCAAGATACTCTTTCATTGTCGAACACATCCCTCTCTTCTGAGGGTTTATGCCCAGGAAATCCTCGAGAGGGGGTGTTTGGTGTGTAGGAAGGAACTGCAGATGCTGGTTTGCACCGAAGATGCTGGAGTAACTCAGTGGGACAGGCAGCATCTCTGGAGAGGAAGAATGGGTGACGGTTTGGGTCGAGACCCTTCTTCAGACCGTCTCGGACCAGTGGGCATTGCAGGTGGTGGAGTGCATCTTGGACAGGAAGAGTCATGTTTTAATTTTACTTTTCTAAATACTCTGCAGGAAATTGTTTTCTCATTGCATGTGTGGAACTAAACCTTTTTTTTTTAACAAAACAAAAGGCAGTTTCTTCTTGAAGCAAAAACAAAGGAACAACATGCTGGATGAACTCAGGGGGCTCAGGCAGGTCTTGTAAAGGCTAGAAGGGTGGTCAACGTTTCGGGTCCTGCCTGCTTGTTTGTTCAGATTCCAGCTTCTGACTTGCGTTTCCTGAAATCAGAAAAGCCTGGTTAACTTTCGCTTTCGTTTATCGCGAACATTGCAAACATGAGGCAGCAACTAGTTTCAGTTTCCTGAGTTTGTCTCCATCACTCGGCGCCGAATTCATTGGCTCATTCTCGTTAAGAAAGCGGTCTGCAAGAGTATTTAAGCTGGGTTCCGAGCGCTTTAAAAAACATAAAAGTGTTCGTTTGGCTTGATCACATACAGGTACGTGCTTATAGCAACTGCGTAGATTTTATAGGATATATATATATATATATATATGTGTATATATATATGTATTGCAAATTCATAATCTTTTGTCATAATCTTTGCCATCGTGCTATATACGTATAAATATGATTTCCTTCTCCTTGCCATTCCTTCTCTCCAGGGATGTTGCCCGTCCCGCTGAGTCACTCCATTTTATGTCTACCTTCGATTTAAACCAGCAACTGCTGTTCTTTCCTACCTATATATATATATAGCCTACCAGAAAATGAATATATTTATATATCTTTTTATTTGTAATTTTTTGGGAAGGGCTGGGCGTCTTGGGGTCGCTGAGATTGTTACACGGACATGGTTTTTACAAACTGGAGATGCTGCCTGTCCTGTCCCGCTGAGTTACTCCAGCATTTTGTGTTTTTCTCGGGCGAGATGTTAAGCAAGTGAGTCTGATGTTCAGCAAGTGAGTGTCGCCTGCTAAATGTTCACATGGGTGGATAATTTAACCCTCTCTGCTTGCTGTTTCATAACAGGAGGGTGGAAACTTTGTTGACCTCTGGTACTAAAATCATTTGTCGCGATGCCGTAGCGATGTCTATTAAGTTGGAGTTAATGGCGGCGTCTAACGGCAGCGGCTCGACTACAGTCGTCTGTCTTTTTTTATTTTTGTCTTGTTAAATGTATGTCTTGAGTTAGTTTTTCTAAAATCATTTGTCGCGATGCCCATGAACTCTTTTTGGAAATTATTATTGCACATTTCTTTCATCCATGTGTGAAGTGTTTTTTTTAACATCCTTCCTGCCCTCTAAAATCAGTACCCCGTTTCTGCTTTTTTCCCCATATGTCTATCTGTTTCTTTCTCTGTGTCTCTTTCTCTGTGTCTCTCTCTCCCTGTGTGTCTCTCTATCTCCGTCTCTCTCCCTGTCTCCATCTCTCTGTCTCTGTCTCTGTCTCTCTCTCTGGTTCTAAAATCATTTGTCGCGATGCCTATTAACTCTTTATGGAAATGATTATTGCACATTTCTTTCATTCCACGTGTGAAGTGTTTTTTAAACATCCTTCCTGCCCTCTAAAATCAGTACCCCGTTCCTGCTTTTCCCCCCATAACCCCTCTTGCCCTCGAATTTGTCTGATTTACTGCACACCTTTTAAGAGGCTGCTCCCCAAAACCCCTTGTCAACTGTGCTCTCGATCCTCACTCCGAACTGTTTCGCGAAGGCAATAAAGTAAACCCTCATTTTAACGCACCCACATATAACCAATTTCGGATATAGCGGATTCGCATTCAGTTTACTTTTCATATTTGTTTTATTTAAGTTACTGGCACTCCACAGTGCTTTGGAGACCACTAGAGGGGTGTTGTTAGCTGTAGTTTTGTTATCACATGACCGCGTGATTGGGAAAACTGGATAATCCAGAAAGACTGAAACCAAGTGTGCCGGAAAATAGTAAGATTAAACGAGAACTTACCAGTTTGAAGTTTGATCTGTATTTTATGAGGAGTTACGATGAGGGATTACGTGAAGAACCCGCTCAGTGCGCAGGCGCGGCATACTTCCAAGCAGCGGTGTGGAATCACAGATAGACACAGTTATTTGAAGTAAACATAGTAAAGATAAGGAGACATCAATTTATTAGTTTGATCCATATAATGAGGGTGGGAGCGGAGGGCACGTAATCCCTCATCGTAACTCCTCATAAAATACAGATCAAACTTCAAACTGGTAAGTTCTCGTTTAATCTTACTATTTTACTTTGGAGTCACGTGAGTGACTACGTGAAGATTTCAAAGCTCTGTGATTTCAAACCGTGTAACAGTTTCATTTCACTCACTGCCGAAGTTCTTGAGGGAGGAAGTGTTATCGTAATCAACCAATGAGTCTATTTGTAGAAAAACACAATGGTATTTTTGAAACAATAACAACAAAGAATTAAGTTGCTCCCCTGGGCTTAAATTAAATATTTGCAGTTCGTAAATCTTTACTGCAAATAAACCAGGTTTTGCCAACGGCTTATTATAAAATTTCTGAACGGTCTTTGCCCCCCCACCATCCTGCTGTAGGCCAGGATGTGGTCTATAGGCATGTCCATTCTTTAGCCGTCGACATGGATGCTGTCCTGGTGGAATAAAATTTGTACATGTTAGTGTTTATCCCAGCAGTTTCTAGCACCTGCTTGAGCCATCTCACAATGGTTTGGCTCGTCACCCGACCATAAGGTTTTTGTGACTGACCCACAAGGCTTTTCATCTCCCTCGAATATTTTGGTTGTGTCTATGTAGGATAGTAGGTGGGTCATGGCACATAACCGTGGTTCTGGTGGGTAAGCCACGACTGGATTAGGTGTTCCTGGTCTGCTCTGTTTGATCAGTCGCTGGATAACGACAGATCTGGTCTGGAGCTGTGATCATGTTGTCCAGTCGCAATAGGTGTAGTGACTGGACCCTCTGAGCGGATACAAGTGCCATCAACATGAGCGTCTTTAGTGTAGCTTGCTCGAGGCCGGGGGATCTGGCTGGTGGCCATTCCCTGAGATATGTCAGGACCACACTGATATCCCAAATATGGGTATACCTGGGCTTAGGGCTTGATATTGTAAATGCCCTTCATCAGTTTTACCACCAGTGGATGGGATCCCATCGCCTGTTGTCCTGGCGCTGGTTTGAGATAAGCAGAAAGAGCACTCTGCGCTGTGTTGATGGCACTGTAGCTGATCCCTACATCGTGGTGTAGATAGGCCAGGAACTCCAGTATGTTGGTGGCTGTAGCTGTTGCGTATGTTGTCCCTGTTTCCTGGCAGTACTTCTCCCTTTTTTAATGCTGGTTAAGTACTGCCTCTTGGTGGATGTTCGAAGGGATGCCGACATGGTGGTGATGGTTTGTTTGGACAATCCCAGTTCCAGGTAAGGTCTGTTCAAACTTGCAACCCAGGCGTTTAGTTTTCTCATGGCATGGGTGTTTAGCTTACCTGGTAGGTAAGTAGCTGATAGCCAAATATGTCTTTCGACACACCATTGCCAAATCATGTTGACCAATTTGTCGCATGATAATGATTTTATGCCACCCATATGGTTAATATAAGCCATCACCGTAGTATTTATCAATTTGTAACCGAACATGCAAGTGCTGCATCTTAGATACATATGCTTTTAAACCATAAAAGGCGCCCAACATCTCTAGATAGTTAATGCCCAGTGTAAGTAGTAATGATGACTCTAGGTTAGTCCATCTACCACCTGTGCTGGATATGGAGTTAGTCGCTCCCCAGCCTTGAGAACTGGCATCTGTTTTAGTAACTAAAGTAGGGTTAGTGATAAAGATAGGGCTGAAACTATGCCAAACGTTTTCTGCCCACCACTGTAGCTCTGATATTGCTTCAGTGGGTAAGTTCATGACACGATCATAGTGACCTGTATGTCGTTTTATTGCCTGTACCTTTGCTCTCTGTAAATTTTTTGATAGTGCAAAGGTCCGAATTGTGTAGCCGGAAATGCTGCTACCATTTCCCCAATTACTCTTGCTACTTGTCGAATAGTTGGTCGCTCGTTGACCATTAAATTGTTGCATGATTGTGCTAGATTAGATTAGATAGCCTTTATTGTCATTCAGACCGAAGTCTGAACGAAATTGAAGCAGTCATACATACAATACAATACAATAAAAAAACAACAATAAACACATATTAACATCCACCACAGTGAGTCCACCCAACATCTCCTCACTGTGATGGAGGCAAAAGTCTTAGGTCTCCAGTCTCTTCCCTCCTCTTCTCCTTCTGCGCTGAGGCGATACCCCCCGGGCGATGTTACAACTGTCCCGCGGCTCAAACACCGCGGCCCGGGGTGGTCGAAGCTGCCGCTCACCAGTCCTGCTGACGCAGCCGCTGGCCCGCGGCCGAACCCCGGACTCAGGCCACCGCCGCCAGAACACCGTGCAAGCCACCGGAGCATCGTTCCAGCCCCGAGCCGGATCGCCCTCACGTGAGTGCCGTTACCGTCTCAGCCTCGGGCTGGGCCGCCCCGACCGGGCACCGCTCCTCCCTCGGGCTGGGCCGCCCCGACTGGGCGCCGCTCCTCCCTCGGGCTGGACCGCCCCGACTGGGCGCCGCTCCTCCCTCGGGCTGGGCCGCCCCGACCGGGCACCGCTCCTCCCTCGGGCTGGGCCGCCCCGACTGGGCGCCGCTTCTCCCTCGGGCTGGGCCACCCCGACCGGGCGCCGCTCCTCCCTCAGGCTGGGAACGCCGTACCTCCCCGAGCTCGGCCACTCCAACGGGAGCACCGTTCCTTCCTCGGGCCAGGCCGTCCTCACGGTAGCGTCACAGCCCCTCACGGAAGCCCTGTTCCAGCCCCGAGCCGGGCCGTCCTCACGGGAGCGAGCTCAGTGCGAGTCCTGGCGAGCTCTGCCTCCTGAGCCTCGAGGTCGCCAGCTCCGCCATTAGGCCTCAGCGCAGACGGAGGCAGAGAAGGGGAATACGACATAAAAGTCGCATTCCCCCGCAGGGAGAGACAGCAAGCCCCGTTTCAACCCCCCCCCCCCCAAACAGAAACTAAAAACCAAAACTAGACTAACCAAAACGAAAATAAACAACCCAAAAAACACAAAACAAACAGGACTGCCGGAGAGCCGCTGCAGCCAGAGCCGCGCCGCCACTAGCCGCCACTAATTCAACCATTTTTGCCTTTGGCAAGGTAACAGTCATCTGGACTGAGTTAATTGTGAAGCCCAGGTAGTCCATGATAGTGGATGGCTTCAACTTCGATTTATCTGGATGTAGGACGAACCCCAGAGTTTCGAGGAACTGTTTTGTAGCTGATACTGCTGCCACAGCCAATTCCATCGTTTTCCCTACTATCAGAATATCATCCAGATATGCCATGACAATATGTTTTTGTTTTCTTAGTATTGCCATGGCTGGGTTCAATATTTTGGTGAATAATCTTGGGGCTGAAGTTAGCCCATAGGGCAATGCTTTGTACCATCCAGATAAATTTTAGGTAACTGCGATGATCCTTGTATATGGGTACTAGATAGTAAGCATCTTTAAGATAAATGCTTGCCATGAAGTGTCCTTTGGAATTCAGTTGTTTGGCAGTAACATATGTCTCCATTTTGAAATGTATATACTTAACAAATTTGTTTAGTGATGTTAAGTCAATGATGATGCGACAGCCACCATCTTTTTTGGTTTTAGTGAATATATTCGATACAAATTCCAAAGGTTCATGTTTGGTCTTTTCGATGACCCCCTTTGTGATAAGTCTCACCAGTTCAGCTTGTCCCTCAAGTTTCTCTTTGACGGAGGGAGAAACACCCTTTGGGGCCATTGTTGAACTGGCGGCGTTTTTTCTGACATGAATTGTATTTTATATCCACTATGCTTCAAACCGGTGCAATCTACCTCCTGTTAGTATTAAGCCTCCACCTCCCAAAAGTTGATAGGAACCAGACCCACCTACCTCCATGGTTACGGGTATTTCCTCTGATTCCCTATGGTCGGACGAGGCTTGCGAGGTGTCTGATGTGGCGTGTTTGTTGGGGGTTGGCGCATTTTCCATGGGGTCCGCTCTGGGCCCTGGTCTAAAAAAGACTTACGGTGAAAGTAAGCGGACCCCGAGCTTTCACCAGTGTTGAATGGCGGATGTTTACTGGTGGATGCGGCGGGGTGCTGCCACTTGGTGGTGTGTGTTTTCAGTTTGCTCGTTTTATACCCTGCCTTCCCGAAGAGCAGCCTGTCTGGCTCATCGGCTGGTGTTTTACACAGCCCGGCAAATCGAGGATTGATGGCAGGTTTGATGATTTCTTTCCGCAGATTATTAATTTCAAACTGCGTGTTACACAACAACGCGAGTGTATCCTGTTGATTGGTGGCCATCTCGGTGTTGTTTATAGAACGAGCAAACGAAGTGATGCCTGCTGTCAATAGTCGGAGTATCCGCTGCAGCTTTAGCTCGTGGTGCCGGATAGTTGCCCCAATGTGTCCCCAGATTTGGCTGTTCACCGCTGGTACTTTTAGAGATTCACAGTTCTCCGGCGCCGTATAGGTATCTAAAGCTTCATTAATCACCTGCTCCTGCAGAGCTCTGTTGGAAAGGTGATTGATACTTGCCGCTAGTTTGGCCTCTAGCGGTTCCCCTGCACGGGGTTTTGACAAGTAGCGGCCCACTACACCAAGCAGCTGTTCCTGCTCCTGCACCCCCTGCATACTCCCGAAATCTTCAGCCATAACCCCTTGTTCTGGACCAGCCCAGTCCTGGTCCCCAAAGCTATCCTCTGGAAAGGAGGATGCAATGGACAGTGCAGGAGGCACTGTAGAGGGAGTGCCTGACCTCCCTCTGCAAGAGCTCCCCTCCCGGGGTGCACCTTGCTGGAGCACCTGCTCCAAGAGCCGCTCCATGCGGCTCAGGCGGCTGTCCCTCCCCCTCCTGGGTAGAGAGACGTCCCCGTCCGACGAGTCGGATGCCACCGGCCGGTTGCTCTTCCGTTTAGCTTTGCCTCCAGCCCGCTGTTCAGGCGTCAGCGGAGCTGGGCTCGGTGTTGGGGATAGCGGTGCGCCCGGATAGCGCTCCTACCGCCTGTTGTTGCCCCCCCTTCTCCTCTTGCGGAGTTGGACGGGGGGCAGATTTCTTCGAAAGTCTTGTCTTGAGTGTGGACATTCTGCAAGAGAAGACAGCCGGCTCTTCTTCGGTATCGAAGGAAAGCCGACTTCTGTTCACTTACCTGACGGTCCGTCTTTGAAATTGCAGCGGAGCGTTTGACTTCCGCTGCTGCCGCTGTTGCACTGCTGGCGTAATGCCGCGCCTGCGCACTGAGCGGATTCTTCACGTAGTCACTCACGTGACTCCGAAGTAAAATCAGTGGTAAACCTATACAAGATTACAATCGAGGTGTCCAGAGTGTACATATACAAGATTAAGGGGATAACTTATAGTGCAATGTAAATTCTAGTAAAGTCTGATGACAGATAGTTCAATGGTCTCATAGAAACATTTAAAAATAGGAGTAGGCCATTCGGCCCTTCGAGTCAGGACTGCCATGCAATATAATCATGGCTGATCCTCTAAAACAGGGGCCTCCAAACTTTTCAGTATGACCCGCATTACATATTTGGCATTATGAGAGACAGAGAGAGATAGACAGAGAGACAGAGAGACACAGACAGATAGATAGAGAGAGAGAGAGAGAGAGACAGAGGGGGAGGGAGGGGGAGAGAGACGGAAGGGAAGAGAGACGGAGGGGAGAGAGAGAAAGGGGGGGGAGAGAGAGAGAAAGGGGGGGGGGAGAGAGAAAGGGGGGGGGGAGAGAGAAAGGGGGGGGGGAGAGAGAAAGGGGGTGGAGAGAGAGAAAGGGGGGGGGAGAGAGAAAGAGGGGGAGACAGGGCTCTCACTTAACTTTTTTCCCTGTTGCCAGCCGGGCAACCTAGGCAGCTTTTTAGGTTGCCAAATTACAGTTTAGGTGGTCATTTAAGACGGCTTGCATGACGCGTGCGATAATGTGCTCGGACGAAGTCTGTAGTTACCAGTCGGAATTATGCTCAATGAAGCATTCACATATAATTTCTGCTTCAAATAAAGTCACAAACTAAACATATTCACCAATCAAGACATGATATATACCACAATGACATGCAGCAAAATTATAATACAGTATCTAGCAATGTTACAAAATTTTGAGATTTTAAAAATCAAGTCTGTAATTTATCCCATCAGATAAAGCATAAAAATAAGTTTAATTTGACACCTAATTCACTTTCATATCTCAAGTATTTAAAAAGTTATGGCCATTTTCATACTCGGAAATGAGCATCTTGTTCCCTATTGATTTTCTATGGACATAACAAAAAAGTTGTGATCGTGAACAGTCAAAAGCCCATAACTTTCTTAAAAATTAAGAGAACTGAATGAAATTTTCAGTTATCATAGATTGAAGCATTCTGAAACAAATATAAAATAATCTTACTTGGATGACCTGAAATTAAAGCATATAATTAGTTAGTTACCTAATTGTAGCTAATTTCAGACTTCAATTACTAGATCTAAACATCTATCCATTTCTTAATAAATGATTAACATTTTTAAATAGCCTAAATGTCCAAATAATATTCACAAATAATTCACAATAAAACATGATTTTTAAATCTCATTTACATTAATTTATAGGCCAAATGGAAGGAATTCAGTGTTCAATTGCTGTAAATAAATGCCCATTTAAATCAGCTTTCCAGTGGGTCCCTGTGGAACGCGCTGGTTTAGAACGTTCACATTGCGGTAGATTTGTGCCCTCAAATGCCCAGAAAAATACTGCGCGATATAATGGGGCCAAAATGAGCTACTCGCAATAGTAAACTTTGTATAATGGGATCTTTAGAAGCCCTTTTTAATGTAAAAATATACAACCTTCCTTCAGTTGTCTGCTTTATGAGACCCTGCGGTTGCTGGCGGTCGCGGGTTTAGAGATTGATTTTTAAACTACTATAACTATTATTCAAGGCCTTTAAACCTAATAATAGCTTTTGCGACGGGGTCTTCCAGCGATTTTTCGTTAATAATTAACTAGGCTGAACATCTTCGATTTGAACAGCCTAGAGAAAATCGCGTTTTAAACCCGCCCCCTCTAAACGGCGCCAAAATCGCGCACACCCGTAGCGGCAGATTTTCAAAGACGCTTCAGGTAGGCTTTGCAACATACCTACAGTATCTCAACTCTTTTTACATGTTGCAATTAATGCAATTTCTATTATTTCTTTCCACTTCTAAACAAAAATGTGGTTGGATTATTCAGCGTATGATCAACCTGTGTCAATAAATCCTGGACCATGGTAACATATATGCTTAACCATGCACACTACAGATTGATGCAAGCATGTTCTCTGTGAAGGACCGAAAATGATCATGACATGGCCATAGCATGGGTCGTTATTGCTATTGGTACAGAAACACTCTCGCTTCCCACATAATTTATCCACAACAAAATATACAGGTTGCAAGGAAATATCAAAACTACATTTTATGATAAGAGCTGTTAAAACCGACTATACCCATCTGACAGGTTAAACATCACACTAACTGACAAGAGATGGTCAAAGGACATAACTGCAGCAAATGTTCTTTTGGTAATATGTTTAAAGGCGTCAAAACGCCACATTACCGGACATTCAGATTAGATGTATGTGTTATGAACAGCAATGAAGATACCCAGTTTGTACGCACCAGATTTAAAAAAAGTTATTTATAAATGCTGTTTCTCTGTCTACTCTACCATCAATCATGGCTGATCCATCTTTCCCTCAACCCTATTCTCCTGCCTTCTCCCCATATCCCCTGACACGAGCACTTTGTGTCCATCTGCAGTTCCTCTCTACTCTATGCGTTCTTCATCAGTGACAACCTTTTAAACTTTGAAATAATTGGTTTATATTTAATCTATTGACTTTGATCCATACAATAACTCCATCTTATAAACATGATCATATCTTTGTAATTGAAAAAGACTGAAACAAAAAACTAATAATTTCCACAGATTAACTGCAAAATGACCACGAACTCCGTAAAAAAGAAAGTAAAGCATCATCGAACGGGAAAACCTAATTCATCCAGAGGAATTCATGCAGAGTTCCAGGTACCTTCATGTCCAATAAACACAAAGGACATAAAATGTGGCACCTCTTCTCTCCTTCTCCTGCAGTTAGTTATCTCCTATTCATCTCTGGCCTTTGTCCAATCTTGTGCCAATCAAACCACCCCCCCCCCCCCTCTCATCTCTATCGCTTGTCTGAAGGTTGAAGAAGGGTCTCGACCCAAAACATCATCCATTCCTTCTATCCTTGTTGTTGCCTGTCCCACTGAGTTGCTCCAGCATTTTGTGTGTCTTTGGTTTAAACCAGCATCTGCAGTTCCTTCCTATATCACTTGCCTGACGTTGTCACTGCTAGGTCCCAACCCGAAACATGGCCCATTCATGCCCCCCAAAGATGCAGCCTGACCCACTGAGTTACTCCAGCACTTTGCATCTTTCTTTTCCAGAGTAATGTCACTTTGTCTCCTTTCACCTCCTCCTGCTTCCTGAACTTGGAAGGTGAAAGATGAAAAACTAGGAAACAAATGTGAGATGTTTGTGTTCATAAGGTCACACATGATAGGAGCAGAATTAGGCCATTCGGCCCATCAAGTCCAGTCTGCCATTCAATCATGGCTGATCTATCTCTCCCTCCTAACCCCATTCTCCTGCCTTCTCCCCATAACCCCTGATACCCGTGCTAATCAAGTGTTCTGAACACTGACAAATGCTTTCAAATTGTAGCGTCGGGGTAACACCCGGTTCAGAAATGACCGTACCGACACTCGCAGTAGGGTGAACTCACGTGATATGTTTTATGTAAAGTGACCAGAAAGTCTATGGGGAAAAAAAGCCCTTTGGCCCAATGTGGCCATGCTAACCAAGTTGGCATTCTGGGTTGTCTCATTTACCACCATTTGGCCCATATCCCTCAAAACCCTTCCTTTCCATGAATCTGTCCAAATGACTTGAAAGTTGTTAATGTATCTGCCTCTTGCTTTCTCTGACAGCTCATTTGGTCTAGGGGGCGCCGTCCTGTATGTATGGCTGCCCAGCCTGCAGCTGTCCGTCTTTTCATCTCTTTTTTTTATTTTTAGTTAAAGTGTTTTGTTCTGGAGTTCTAGTCTTTTTTATGTGCGGGGTGGGGGGGGGAGGGGGAAACGGAACCGTCAACCCGTCCTACCAGTGGGCCTGGAGCGGCGTTTTCCAGAGGGAACCGCCCAGAACCTCGGCTTCGACGGCGGCACAGCGCTGGAGCGCTATCACGGAGCGGGCGATGCCTTGCCCGGGTTGCCGCGCAGGAGCTCTGGTGAGCTGAAGACCACCGAGTAAAACATCGCGGAGCTGCGGGCCGCGGCGCTGAACTTTTCACCGGGAGTCTGGGATCTCGCGACGAGAACGCCAGTAGTGGAGCTCCATCCGGCACGGCCTTGTTGGCTTCGGAAGCCGCGGTCTCGAGTAAGGAGGTGTCCCATCCCGACGCCGGAGCACCATCACCATGGCAAGAACGGCCTGGAACATCGGGCCTCCGTAGCGGCGACTGCGGAGGTCTCAATAGGCCTGACTATGGGTGGACATGGGGATGGGACTGGACTTAGTGCCTTCCCTCATAATGGAAACCATTGTGGGGGGATGTTTTTTTATTCTATAGTTCTTTATTATTGTCATGTTTATATTTTTTTTTATGTGCTGCATTGGCAACAAGAATTTCACTACACCTAGGTGTATGTGACTAATAAAGAAACCTTTGAACCTTTGATTCATAATACAGGCTACCAACCAAGTGAAAATGTTGCCCCTGAGGTCACTGCCTCCTAAATCTCTTCCCTCCCTTCTTATGCTTATGCCCTCTAATTTTAGAATCCTCTACAGTTTCAAGACCTTCAATAAGGTCACCCTTCGGCATCTTATGTTCCAAAACAATGTCCAGTCTATCAAGCCTCTCACTATAACTGGGGTAACTTCATGGTAAATCCTTTCTGCACCCATTTCAACTTAACAACATCCTTACTACAGTCGAGTGACCAGAACTGGGCACCGACCATCACACAAACCAACGTCCCTTTCATTGATTCCATTTACACCTCATGCTGCCTTGGCAAGGCCAGCAGCATAATCAAGGACGATTCGCACTCAGGCAAAATGTATAGAAGTGTGAAAACGTACATCTCAGATTCAGGAACAGTTTCTTCCCAGCTATTGTGAGGCAACTGAATCATCCAACCACAACTAATGAGCAGTCCTGAACTACCATCTACCTCATTGATGACCCTCGGACTATCTTTGATCAGACTTTACTGGTTTTACCTTGCACTAAACGTAATTCCCTTATTATGTATCCGTACACAATAAATGGCTCGATTGTGATCTTGTATTGTCTTTGGTTAGCACGCAACAAAAGCTTTTCACTGTACCTCAGTACATGTGACAATAAACTGAACTGTACCACCCTGTCCACTTGATCCGCCACTTTCAGCGAACCTGTACTCCGAGGTCTATTATGTTTCGGAGTCACGTGAGTGACTACGTGAAGAAGACCCCGTCCAGGCGCACACGCGGCATATCGTCAGACGCATAGCGACTGCGACCGTGTTGGGAGGAGCAGAGCCCTCCAAGCGGTGAGTGAAAGAAAACCTGAAGGTATGTACTTTTACTTTCACTTCAGGCCATTTTTCTTCCATGGAGACTGTGTGCTGGGAAACAGGCAAGTCTAAATATGGAGAAAAGTGGGAAAAGTAAAGGGAAGCACACCGCAACTAAAACTCAGGAGGACAGTGTCAGAGAGTAGCAGGCGCCCCGTTAAAAAGTCTGCCGAGGGAAAACCAGCAACTACAGAAACGGTTAAAAAAAGTACCGTTGAAACACCTATAGGGTGTAAGGCCAAAAAGAAAACAAACAGGCCAGTACACTCGGATGAGTCGGACCCGGAGGTCATGTCAGATCGGGTCTCACAATTGGAATTCCTCATGGGGAAAATGATTTACTGCGGGCCTACAGGAGAGCCAGCGTATGGAACACCCAGGAGAGGTCCTGGGAAACGTTGGCCTACAAGTGAGCCAGCGCCAGAATGCCTGATGATGAAGAATATACGTGTTGGCCTAGCACAGAGCCAGCACCAGAAATGTCTGAAGAAAGACAATACAGGCGTTGGTCTACAGGAGATCCAGCGTTAGCAGCAACCAAAAAAGGGCTGCCAGGGTATGGTTCTATGGAAGAGCCTGTGATACCCGAAAAAGGGTTTACTAAGCGTAGGCCTATAAGAGAGCCAGCGCACGAAACACCTGAAGAAGAAATACCAGGTCAACCCCACTATGAGGAGGAATATCCAGAAGATTCTGACAATGAATCATATGAGGACCAGAGCCCAATAATAGAGCTCAAAGTACCAGGTCTGGCCCAAAATTTCTCAAGCCCCAGACTGAAGGGACAACTATTGGCAGAAGAAATAGCAGTAACTATAAATGACCTGCTTTCCCATCACTTAGAAGAACTAACGATGGATGAGACTATCAATAAATATGAAATTGCGCAGAATTGCGCACTGTTAGCAGTCCCAGCAGTAAACAGTGTAATATGGGGCTATTTGGGCACCGCAGTACGCGCACAAGAAATTAGGTTACAGCGGGTGCTGAGATTAATGGGCTCAAGTATTACGGCGTTTGCCAGAGACCTGGAAGAAGGACATGTGACAACGTCACAACAGGATGTTTTGGCACTAATGGGTAATGCACACTTCGAAATAAACTGTATTCGTAAAAGTGCTATAAGACCTAACATACATCCTAAGTTTGCAGGGCTCTGTAAACCATCAAATATACAATTGCCGAACTTACTCTTTGGAGAAGATCTAGCCAAAAGGGTGAAAGTCCTGAATGAGGAAGCAAAAACCGCGGGGATGATTAAACCACCGATGTTTGGCAGATCAGTTAGAAGGCAATATCCATACCGAAGGGTGGCTGGAGCTGGTGAAGGAACTAGTCGTTCATACCCGTATACGCGTTATTGGCGCACTGCTCCAGGACGTGGAGGACATGGCATTCCCACAAGGGGCAAGGTGCACCATGTGACACCAGCAAACCCTAAGGTAGGTGGGTCTGGTTCTGAAAGAAACATATTAGATGTTTCAAATTCGCAAATTGG
Source organism: Amblyraja radiata (assembly GCF_010909765.2). Lineage (NCBI taxonomy): Eukaryota > Metazoa > Chordata > Chondrichthyes > Rajiformes > Rajidae > Amblyraja > Amblyraja radiata. The sequence continues at coordinate 11,868,821 of NC_045969.1, forward strand.
GGGAAGGTTACAATTCTTCCTAAAAGAACGGCGAAAAATAACAAATGATGCAGTATTATGGGGTTCAGAATTGAATTCTACCCACATTTGAATCCTCCTACTCAACATGTTCCAAAGCAAATGCATGTTTTCTCTAAAGAAGAGAATAGAAACATTCAAGCAGAACCTTGACATATTAAGTAGGAAAGGGGTTATTGAAAAGACAGTTTATCAAAACCACCAATTTATATCTAGTATTTTTTCTAGAGCAAAAAAGGATGGTGGTTGTAGAATCATCCTTGATCTAACTAGTCTTAACCCTTTTGTACAGTATAAACATTTCAAAATGGAGACATTTACTAATGCTATGCGGCTATTTTCAAGAGAATGCTATATGGCCAGCATAGATCTGCAAGATGCATATTACTCTGTGGCTGTGCATGGTAATGACCGAAGATATTTGAAATTTAACTGGATGAATCAATGATGGCAGTTCAAAGCATTGCCTAATGAGTTAGCCTCAGCCCCTAGACTGTTTACAACATTGTTAAAAACTAGTCCTAGCATTGCTAAGAGCCCAGGGCCATTTGGTAATGGCTTATTTGGATGATATTTTAATTGTGGGTGATACTGAAGCTACAACAGAAGCATCAGTATCAGAAGTCAAGCTCACATTTCAAAGACTGGGGTTTTTAATACATCCAGATAAATCTAGATTGTTTCCAAATAAAACAATTGATTACTTGGGGTTCACTATTATTTCAGAACACATGATAGTGAATTTACCCAAGGACAAAAAGCTGCAGTTAATTGAGGGTTGTAACAAACTTATTACAGAGCATCAACCATCAATTAGGCAAGCTTACTTGGCAAACTTATCGCTTCATTTCCAGCACTGCATTATCAGCAACTGCAGCGAGCAAAGGTACAAACATTAAAAAGACATTCGGGGCATTTTGATAGGCCCATGCAATTATCAGCAACAGCAATTGCTGATGTACAATGGTGAATTAAGAGTGTTTCCTATTCTTCCAGGAAAATTCTGGTTGAATCACCTGCTATCATTCTAAAGATTTATGCAAGTGCGCTAGGTTGGGGCGCTATTGATACCATTACCAGCTGTGGAGGTAGATGGAATGTGGAAGAGGAACCTTTGCTCGAAGCACATTAAATTAATTATCTAGAATTATTAAGTACATTTCATGGGCTTAAAGTTTATTGCTCTAATGTGCAAAATCTGCATGTGCAGGTTCAGATTGACAACACTACGGCAGTAGCATATGTCAATCATATGGGTGGAATCAAGTCAGAAGCTTGTGACAGATAGGCAAACATTATCTGGCACTGGTGTATTATTTGAAACATTTGGCTTTCAGCGATTTACCTACCAGGTAAATTCATTATAATTGCAGACACCAGGTCACGAAAATTTAATGATGATACAGAATGGATGTTAAATCGTGAAATTTTTTAATAACATTGTTGAAAAATTTGGAAGGCCAGAAATTGACTTGTTTGCATCTAGACTGAACCACCAATTGCCTCAATATGTTTCATGGGAACCAGATCCAGGTGCAACAGCGGTGGATGCATTCTCGCTAAATTGGGGTGGAATGTTTTTATATGCATTTCCTCCCTTTTGTCTTATTAGTAGGTGTCTACAAAAGGTCAAGCAGGATGATGCTTTAGGATTGTTGGTGGTCCCAGATTGGCCTACACAACCATGGTACCCACTAGTGCTAAAAATGGTCACAGAACCTCTTATGCATATTCCAAGACAAAAAAACCTACTTGTGCACCATGTAACTGGTGATTTTCATCCTTTACATGATCGTATTGATTTGTTGATTTGCAGATTCTAAAAAGGCCATATCTCAGAAGAGGACTATCAGATCGCACTATGGATGTAATTGCAGGAGCCTGGAGGGATAGTACCCAGTAGCAGTACATTTCTTACATTAAGAAATGGGAGGTGTTTTGCTCAAGACAGAATATTTCATACCACACTGCAGACATCTCAGATGTTTTAGAATTTCTGTCAACACTACATTTTATAACCATATAACTATATAACAATTACAGCACGGAAACAGGCCATCTCAGCCCTACAAGTCCGTGCCGAACAACTTTTTTCCCTTAGTCCCACCTGCCTGCACTCATACCATACCATACCATACCATAACCCTCCATTCCCTTCTCATCCATATGCCTATTTATATTTAAGTTATAGTGCGATCAATACTGCAAGGAGTGCCTTCTCTGCATATTTATGGAGAACATCAGAACAACAGGTTCTAGGATCACACCCCTGGGTCTGTAGGTACATGAAGGGAATCTTCAATGCCAAACCTCCCAGACCCAGATATACAGAAATCTGGAATGTGAGGGATGTGCTCATGTTACTTTGGGAATGGAGTCCCATTTCAAATTTGGCTTTAGACAAAATTATCATGAAGGTATTCATGCTAATGGCATTAGTTTCAGCACAAAGAGTACAGCCATTACATAAATTACGTATAAACAGAATGGGAATGACAACAGAGGCAATTACATTCTATGTCTATGATTTACTCAAAAAGAGCAGACCAGCAGTCACGGGGTGTAAATTGGTCTTTGCAGCATATCCTACGGATCCAGGACGTTCCAATAGACCATATCCTCGTGGCCGCAGGATGGGCAAGTGAACGGATGTTTCACAAGTATTACCATAAAGAGATTACAGACCCTGGTGTATTTGGTGGTGTTGTTTTGGATTCAGTATTAAATGTTCCCCGGTGATAAAAAAAAAGGGGACAAAAATATGTTTGTTATGATAAATAAAAACCAGTAACTGATTACATTAATGTTATGGTTGTATATTATTGATTGTTTTCACTCATTTAGAGTTAATCAATGCAGTGAGATGCCTGGATTGAATCTACGGCATGAAATCACAGAAGCTTTAAAATCTTCACATAGTCACTCATGTGACACCGAAGTAAAATAGTAAGATTAAACGAGAACTTACCAGTTTGAAGTTTGATCTTAATTTTACGTTGAGGGACTACGTGCCCTCCGCTCCCACCCTCATAAAGATCAACTGTAAGTTATGTTTGTCTATGCTTCGGTAATTATCATCTGTGATTTCACACCGCTGCTTTGAAGATTGACGCGTGTGCGCCTGGACAGGGTCTTCTTCACGCAGTCCCTCAACGTAACTCCTCATAAAATAAAGATCAACTTCAAACTGGTAAGTTCTCGTTTAATCTTACTATTATGTTCTACAACACTCTCCAGGGTTCTGCTATTCAATGTGCAAGCCCTGCCCTTGTTTGACATGCTAAAGTGCAATGCCTCGCTCTTGCCAGTGTTAAATTAAATCTGCCATTCCTTGATCTACCATCACAACTGATCTTCATCCTGTTGTAAACGTAGACATCCTTCCTCACTGTCCGATAATCCTCCAATGTTGGTGTCATCTGCAAATCTCTTAGCAATGTTAACTACATTGTCATCCAAATTGTTAATGGGGATAACAGACCAGGGTGGTCTGTTATCAGGGTGCCAGTTCACTCCATAACTCCCTGGTCAACTCGTCCCTTCACACCCATACCACCCCCTCCCCAGGTACTTTCCCCTGCAACCGCAGGAGATGCAACACCTGTCCCTTTACCTCCCCGCTCGATTCCATCCAAGGACCCCAAAAGTCTTCAGGCGAGGCAAAGGTTCACTTGCACCTCCTCTAACCTCATCTACTGTATCCGCTGTTGCACGTGTCAACTCCTGTATATCGGGGAGACCAAGCATAGGCTCGGTGATTGTTTCGCTAAATATCTCCGCTCAGTCCGCCTTAACCTACCTGATCTCCTGGTTCCTCAGCACTTTAACTCCCCCTCCCATTCCCAATCTGACCCTTCTGTCCTGGGCCTCCTCCATTGTCAGAGTGATGCCCAGCCCAAATTGGAGGAACAGCACCTCATATTTTGCTTGGGTAGCTCACACGCCAGCCGTATGAACCTTGACTTCTCTAACTTCAAATAGTCCTTGCTTTCCCTCTCTCTCCATCACAGTTCTCCTACCAGTCTTACTGTCTCCGACTACATTCCATCTCTTTCCCGCCCACTCCTCTGTCATCAGGGTCAAGGAAAGAGCGTTCACGTCACGGCCCTGTTTTCACCAACCTTTCCACCACCACGAGAAGTACAAGACAGACACCATTGTATGCAGATGCCGAGAAGTGGACTTATCGAGTCCACACACAAGAATAGGCTGAACAACTTCTAATCTTGTGTGTGGACTCGATAAGAAGAAATCTGACAAAGGATCTCAACTCACAACGTCACCCATTCCTTTGCTTCAGCTGAGTTACTCCAGGGTTTTGTGTCTATCTTCGAAAGTCTGCAGCTAGTTAGGGATGGGCATTAAATGCTGGTCTTGCCAGAGAAGTCTTCATCATTAAAAATGGGGGGAATGAAATGTGGACTAGACTTGCTTGATGGTCGGTCAACATCAGCGACTGGATGTAGAGCTATGAAGTTGCTTTTTTTTTTATCTTAGGAGAGAGAGAAAATTACATATTTGGCACAGGCAAATCATCTTCCCATGGAGGAATTTTTACCAGCAAAAGTAGCCAATGGTCCTCGCGACATTCCGGTCCATAATGGAGACTGTACTAGCCCCACAAAGACTGGCTTGCAGAAGGACACCGAGGTACAGTGAAAATCTTTTTGTTGCATGTTAACCAGTCAGCACAAAGACAATGCATGATTGCAATCGAGTCATTCACAGCATATAGATACATGATTGGGCATTTAGTGCAAGGTAAAGCCAGCCAAGTCCAATCAAGGATTGTCCAAGGTTCACCAATGACTTAAATGGTAGATTTGCTCAGTTCTGGAAGAAAGGACAGGCAGGTGGGCAGAGGAGGAGGGGGGGGGGGGGGGGGGGTAGCTCTGCTGGTGAGGGATGGAATTCAGTCCCTTGCGAAGGAAGACATAGGGACTGACGAGGTAGAGTCACTGTGGATTGAGTTGAGGAATTGTAAAGGCAAGAAGACACTAATTGGTGTTATGTACAGACCCCCAAATGGTAGCCCGGATGTAGGGTGTAATTTGCAGCAGGAGTTAAAAGTGGCATGTTACAAAGGTAATGCCACTGTGGTGATGGGAGATTTCAATATGCAGGTAGACTGGGAAAATCAGGTTGGTTCAGGACCCCAAGAAAGAGAGTTTGTAGAATGCCTCAGAGATGGATTCTTAGAGCAGCTTGTAATGGAGCTGACCAGAGAAAGGGCAATTCTGGATTTAGTGTTGTCCAATGAACCTGATATGATAAGAGAACTCGAGGTAAAGGAACCGCTTGGAGGCAGTGATCATAATATGACTAGTTTTAATCTGCAATTTGAGAAGGAGAACGTTAAATCGGAAGTGCCAGTGATGCAGTTGAACAATGGGGACTATGAAGGCATGAGAGGGGAGCTGCCCAAGGTAGACTGGAATGGGATCCTAGCAGGATTGATGGTGGAACAGCAATGGCAGGAATTTCTGGGCATAAACCAGAAGACACAGGATCATTTCATTCCAAAAAGGAAGAAAGATTCTAATGGGAGTAGGAGGCAACTGTGGCTGACAAGAGAAATTAGGGATAGAATAAAACTAAAAGAAAAGATGTATAACACAGCAAAGAGTAGCCGGAAGCCAGAGGATTGGGAAACTTTCATAGGACATCAGAAGGAAACAAAATGGGCAATACGGGCTGAAAAGATGAAGTACGAAGGGAAGCTGGCCAGGAATATAAAGAAGGACAGTAAAAGCTTCTTTAGATATGTTAAAGGAAAAAGAGTAGCAAAGTCAAATATGGGTCCCTTGAAGGCAGACACGGGTGAAATTAGTATGGGCAACAAGGAAATGGCAGAAGAGTTGAATAGGTACTTTGGATCTGTCTTCACGAAGGAAGACACAAACAATCTCCCAGATGTACAGGAGGACAGAGGATCTAAGGGGGGTAGAGGAACTGAAAGACATTTTCATTAGATGAGAAATAGTATTGGGAAGGCTAATCGGACTGAAGGACGATAAATCCCCTGGACTTTAGAACTTTAGGACTAGAGGTGGCTCTAGAAAGGTGGACGCATTGGAGATAATTTTCCAGTGTTCAATAGATTCAGGATCAGTTCCTGTGGATTGGAGGATAGCTAATGTTATCCCACTTTTTAAGAAAGGAGCGAGAGAGAAAACAGGAAATTACAGACCATTTAGCCTGACTTCGGTGGTGGGAAAGATGCTGGAGTCAATTATTAAAGAGGTAATAATGGGGCATTTGAATAGCAGTGAAAGGATTAGTCCAAGTCAACATGGATTTATGGAAGGGAAATCATGCTTGACTCATCTGGAATTTTTTGAGGATGTGACAAGTAAAATGGATGAAGGGGTGCCAGTGGATGTAGCGTATCTAGACTTTCAGAAAGCCTTTGATAAGGTCCCGCACGGGAGACTGGTGACTAAAGTTAGAGCACATGGTATTGGGGGTAGGGTGTTGAAATGGATAGAAAATTGGTTGGCAGACCAGAAGAAAAGAATAGGAGTGAACGGGTCCTTTTCAGAATGGCAGGCAGTGGCGAGTGCAGTGCCGCAAGGCTCGGTGTTGGGGCCGCAACTTTTTTTAACATATATATTAATGATTTGGAAGAGGGAATTAGGAGCAACACTAGCAAGTTTGCGGATGACATAAAGCTGGGTGGCAGTGTGAACTGTGAAGAGGATGTTAGGAGGTTGCAGGGTGACCTGGACAGGTTGAGTGAGTGGGCAGATGCGTGGCAGATGCAGTATAATATAGATAAATGTGAGGTTATCCACTTTGGCGGCAAAAACAAGGAGGTAGATTATTACCTCAATGGGGTTAGGTTAGGTAAGGGGGAGGTGCAGCAAGACCTGGGCATCCTTGTACACCGGTCACTGAAAGTTGGCTTACAGGTACAGCAGGCAGTGAAGAAAGCTAATGGAATGTTGGCCTTCATGTTCTATGTTTCTATGTCCTATCTCTCTCTCTCTCCAGGCAATGGATACCCCATTGTCCATTCAATACGAGCGGGAGGTACGACCATGCATTGATCTCATTGATTCTCTGAGAGGATTTGGTGTGGATAAGGATCTCGGACTTCCAGCCATTGCAGTGATTGGTGACCAGAGCTCTGGGAAGAGCTCAGTGTTGGAGGCGCTCTCAGGAGTGGCCTTTCCCAGAGGGAGTGGTAAGAGACTGTTGGAGTCAATAATACATTGTTTAGGAATTTATATCCCTTTGTGTTCAAAGGTAACACTGCAAAGGCACACAGAAAGTCTACCTCATCAAAACAGGCTTGGGCACCACAAGGTGGGAATGGTTATAAGCCATCTTAATTAAATTAGACACTAATAGTTTAGCTTACGGCACGGAAACAGGCCCTTTGGCCCACTGAGTCCGGACCGACCAACGATCCCCCGCACGTTAACACTATCCTACACACACTCGGGGGAAGTTTACGTTTATACCAAGTCAAGAAAAATGCAAACCTGTATGTCTTTGGAAACCAAAGATCTCTGAGAAAACCCACACAGGTCATGGGAAGAACATGTAAACTCCGTCTGGAGAAGCACTCCGTCTACACATACGGCCTGTCCTGCAGTTACTCCCAACATATTTTGTCTATCTGTAGTGTAAACCAGCATCTGCACCTTCCTACACGGTGAAATTCTTAACTTGCTGCAGCTTAAGAGGCCCATTAATGCAGTAGCACACAAATAAATATACAATAAATGATAATACAATTGTACAAGTACCATTATTTTCTATCATCGGATTAACTTATTGTTCTGTTAAGATGGTCTTTTAATGCAGATAGTGTGAGGAAAAACATTTTCACCCAGAGAGTTGTGAACCTGTGGAATTCTCTGCCACATAAGGCAGTGGAGTCCAATTCACTGGCCTATTCCTGCATCTATTTTCTATGTTTCTATGAATAGATTAAAATCTGATTATTATTATTATTGGCTGCACTGGTTTGTTCTGACAATATCTCTCAAAATGATTCTCTTCTATAATGACATATCTGGTAACATTTTTATTGCGACAGGAATTGTAACAAGATGCCCACTTGAATTGAAGTTAAGAAATGTCAAAAAAGCAAATGTTTGGCAGGGGAAAATCAGCTACAATGGTTATTCGAACAAACTCAGTAGTGCAGCTGAGGTGGAACAAGCAATTCTCAAAGGTATGTTCCAAAGTATTGCTGTGTAAGACAGGTTGTGGATTGATGATGAATGATGAATTGGGATTTAAATATAACGCTGCAAAGATTAGTTTTGAAAGATTGCTAACAATTTCATGCACTAAATGTAATCGCAACCAACTACTAACCATACATCAAAGTTGCTTTTTGTTTTAATACACATTTTCCTAAATGAAGAAAATTTAAACCTTCAACCATTTGAAAATTCATAATTTTGCTTTGGTTTATTTAAAACATTCTGGAGAAATTGGGACCTTGATATGTGTCCCTTAGGAATGCCAGTCATTCCATCAAATGCATCTTCTAGCGACCAATTTACACTTCGATTGTACTTGTAATCAAGTACTTAATATTAAACAACGGTTACAAAGAGCATATTTGACGTGCCTTATTGTGATTTTGATCCTACACTCGGCCAAATAAGTTTAGTTCAAATAAAACATCTAACCAAACACAATTCTGTTTATCACTAGAAGTGTACTGAAACATTTTATTTTGTAAGACAGTCCTGCTGCATATCACTGGTGCTCTCTTCTTGTTGAAGTCACATTGTGAGCAATTGTGGGCACCATATCTGAGCAAATATATGCTGGCCTTAGAGAGGGTCCAGATGAGGTTTACAAGAATGATCTCAGGAATGAGTGGATTAACTTCTTATGATGAACGTTTGATGGCCTTGTGGCCGTACTCGCAGGAGTATAGAAGGATGAGGGAGGGGGAGGGGGAGGGGGGGGGGGGGGGACACCTCACTGAAACATACCGATTACTGAGGCTTGGGTAGAGTGGATTTGGAGAGGATGTTTCCACTAGTGGGAGTCTAGGACTAGATGGAAGAGCCTCAGAATTAAAGGACGTTCCTTGAGGAAGGAGATGAGGAGGAATTTATTTAGTCAGAGGTTGGTGAATCTGGAATTCTTTGCCACAGAAGGCTGTGGAGGCCAAGTCAATGGATGTTTGTAAAGTAGAGATAGATCAGATTCTTGAATAGAGCGGGTGTCAGGTTATGGGGAGAAGGCAGGAGAATGAGGTTCAGAAGGAGAAATAGATCAGCCATGATTGAATGGCAAACTTGATGGACCAAATGGCCTAGTTCTGCTCCTATCACTTATAACCTTATCCTGTCTGGCTGGTTATATCGGTAAACCCGTAGCGAATTCATCCACACCAAAGAACTGGAACACAGTATCCCAGTAAAAGCCTTCACCAGGGACCCTGGAACAAGCGAGTCTTCTGCTTGACCCTGCTGTCAACTTGAGGACGACAGAACATCTGACTTCATATGTTTTCACTTCTTTCCTGTTTTCAGCCCAGGACAGTATTGCAGGGAAGGGAGTGGGAATCAGCCATGAACTAATCAGCCTTGAAATTGAATCCACCAATGTCCCTGACCTGACTCTGATAGACCTGCCGGGTATCGCCCGAGTCGCCGTTGGTAACCAGCCCCAAGATATCGGAGACCAGGTAAGGGGATTGTATTTTTATATAATGGCTTGAATTCACAATTGCTTGGGAAAACATCCCTGGAAGAGTTACCCCATTGTTGTTTGTGGAATCTTCTATCCAAAATATATGCTAAACATCCTGTGCGACAAGTCTAATCTCTAAGTCTAAGAGGTGCCAGAGTGTCTGGAGCTTAGAAACAATTTGCAAGCAAAGAATGGGAAGCTCTGCAAACCCTGTCAATCTGGTGCAAAGTGCATAGAATGGATTGGATAGCTGTAAACCAGACATACACCTTGTGTATGTAAATAATGTTGCAAAGTATGACTTTGCCAAGTGTTGATTGGATGAGGTGTTGAGCCTTGTCTGGGTTTTCTGTAAATCAGGGTAAATATTTCCACGTTGACTTCCTCTCAAAGTCCGTTGTGAATACAATGTATTGGGTTAGGGAAATGCCTGTTAAGTATGGGGTTAATCAATATCTGTAATTGGGTTATTGAGAGACCACCCCCATGTTGTTCGGCCCCTCGAGGTCCCGGGACTTATAAAAGTCCGCGACCATGAGGCTCAGCGTCGATCTTCTGGAAGAGCACTCGGGACTGCGTGAACTTCTGTGGTGCCTCTGTCTGAGCAAGGCCTAGAGGGCTTGAACAGGCAGACGCGAGGATCGAACCCGCGGTGGGATAGGTGCAGTGTGTGATCTGACGCGCTTTTGGTAAAATAAAATTTAGTTGTTTCAAGTGCTCGATTCAGTGTTTTTATTGAAACTAGACTGGGGGGAAGCTTAGAAACGAGCAATTATCATGGGAAGAAACCGAAGATCTCGGAGAAAACCCACATGGTCACGGGGAGAACGTACAGACTCCGTACAAACAGCACCCGTAGTCTGGATCGAACCCAGGTCTCCGGCACGGCAAGAGCTGCAACTCTACCGCTGTGCCACCATGGCCGCACTATACATCTGATTATACATCCGTATAAATACATCAAGCAGCTTTAAAGCTGCCACTGCATTGAGTTTGGCAAAAGTTAAATGTAATGCTCTGTAAAAGCAAAATGATAATTGTTTTGTTGTCCATTGCACTTGTGCCTGAAGTACTTGTGCCTTTACTATGTGTAGATGTCAACCTCTTCATGGTTCTATAACTGTGTGGTCTGCTTTATTCCAGATTAAGAGACTCATTAGATTGTTTATTCAGAAACAAGAGACAGTTAACCTTGTGGTCGTGCCTTGTAACGTCGACATAGCAACCACAGAAGCACTGAAAATGGCCCAGGAAGTGGACCCTACTGGAGACAGAACTTTGGGTAATTGCATACCCTTCCTCACTCCACTTCCCCTTCACCCAGGTACCCAACACAGGCACAGTGGCCTGGAGTAGGCTTCGTATTTTGAGTAGGCCTCAGTGGCATCTCCCTTGCACTATCCCTAAAGCACCATGGAATGTCACTTAGAAGGTCATAAGTGCTACATAGAAAATAGGTGCAGGATTAGGCCATTCGGCCCTTCAAGCCAGCTCCGCCATTCAATATGATCATGGCTGATCATCCCAAATCAGTACCCCATTCCCGCTTTCTCCCCATACCCCTTGATGCTGTTCTGATAGGAGCAGCATTAGGCCATTCGGCCCATCAAGTCTACTCTGCCATTCAATCATGGCTGATCTATCTCTCCCTCCTAACCCCATTTTTCTGCCTTTTCCCCATAATCCTTAACACCCGTACTAATCAAGAATCTATCTCTGCTTTTAAAAAATCCCTTGCATTTGCTATAAACCATTGTATAATTCAAGGATTAAATAAAATAAAGGCTACTTCTTTCTCTTGTGTATTCATCTAACTTCTCTTGCAACTTGTATTAAAACCACAAACCACCTTGTGATAGTTGCTTCAAACTTTTTCTCTCAATTCCTGCTCTCCTCAAAGTCAATCTTTGGACCCTGTTGTAGGAAGAAATTTTGTGTTATACCCACACCCTGAATCTGGCTTTACTTGGGGCCCAGCTGAGAAATATGAGGTGCTGTTCCTCCAATTTGTGCTGGGTAGTCTTTTCAAGTGAGGCAGAGGTTCACTTCCACCGCCTCCAACCTCATCTACTGTATCTGCTGTTCCAGGTGTGGACTCCTATATATCGGCGAGACCAAGCACAGGCTTGGCATTTGTTTCGCTGAACACATCCGCTCAATTTGCCTAAACCTACCTAATCTTCCGGTTGTTAACACTTTTACTCCCCCTCCCATTCCCAATCCGACCTTTCTGTCCTGGGCCTCCTCCATTGTCGGAGTGAGGCCCAGCACACATTGGAGGATCAAACCCTCATATTTCACTTGGGCAGCTTTCACCCCGGCAGTATGAATTTTGACTTCTCTAACATTAAGTCACCCTTCCTTTCCCTCTCCTTCCCTCCCCCTTCCCAGTTCTCTGACCAGTCTGACTGTCCCTCTGATTACTTTGTGTCTCTATTTGTTTTGTTGTCACCTTCACGTAGGTAACAATGATCTTTCAACATTTCCCTTGAACTGCATCTCTTTTGATCTTTTACACTTCCTTATCTCTGTAACTCCCTCTCCCCTGATTCTGAAGAAGGGTCTCGAGCTGAAACGTCATTCATTCTCTCCAGAGATGCTGCCTGTCCTGCTGAGTTACTCAAGTATTTATGTCTATCTTCGGTGTGAAGCAGCATCTGCAGTTCTCCTACACAACCCTATTTCCTGAGCAGTTTTATTGCCCTCAACGTAACGTACATCACCCCCAATGTTTATTTTTGATTGCATCCGCTGCTCTAGATGTCAGCTGCTCTACATCGGTGAGATCAAGCGTAGGGTTAGCGATTGCTTCGCCCAACACCTCCGCTCAAATTGCAATAACCAACCTGATCTCCCGGTAGCTCAGAACTTCAACTCCCCCTCCCATTCCGAATCCCACCTTTCTGTTCTGGGCCTCCTCCATGGCCAGAGTGAGGACCACTGTGAATTGGAGGAGCAGCACCTCATATTTTGCTTGGGATGTTTGCACCCCTGTGGTATGAACATTGACTTCTCTTATTTCAGGTAGTCCCTACTTTCTCCTCCCCTTCTCAGCTCTCCCTCAGCCCACCGTCTCCACCTCTTCCTTTCTTCTTTCCGCCGCCCCCCACCCTCACATCAGTCTGAAATGTTGACCCGAAATGTTGCCTATTTCCTTCGCTCCATAGATGCTGCCTCACCTGCTGAGTTATTCCAACATTTTTGTCTACCAATGTGTTACTCCAGCACTTTGTGCCTATGTCTGGTAAAAACCAGCATCTGCAGTTCCTTTCCACATATGGAACAAACTGTACTGTTTAACACAGACCTTGAGAGTACAATGAGACAGGCCTAGCCTGGAAGGAACAACATTAAAGAAGATGGTTCCCTATTTCTCCCAGTGTTCATCCCCAGCATCTACCATCATTGACCCCCACTATGTTGTCCTTGGCTCTTTTAATTTAGTTTAGAGATACAGCATAGAAATAGGCCCTGCGCTGAGTCCGCACCGACCAGCGATCCCTGCGCAATGACACTATCCTACACACACTAGGGACAATTTACATTTATAGTAAGCCAATTAACCTACAAACCTGTACGTCTTTGGGGTGTGGGAGGAAACCGAAGGTCTCTGAGAAAATCCACGCGGTCACGGGGAGAACATACAAACTTCATACCGATAGCATCTGTAGTCACTATCAAACCCAGATCTCTGGTGCTGTAAGGCAGCAACTCTACCCCTGTGCCACCATGCCACCCTGCTTATGTTGTACTGAACTGTATACAAAAAATGAATTTCACTGTACCTCAGTACATGTGACAAATATAGTTCCATACCATCTTCCTTATAATTTTCAAAATTTCTGGCACCACCACTACCAATCATTGGCAGCAAATTAATTCCATCATCTTTCCCTTTTTACTTTTAAATTTGAAGGTATTTTGACCAAACCTGACCTGGTGGACAAAGGAACAGAGAAGAACGTAGTTGACATTGTGAAGAACCTGACAGTAGAGCTGGAGAAGGGATACATGATCGTTAAGTGTCGTGGCCAGAACGACATCAATGAAAATATATCACTGGTGGACGCAATCGCAAAGGAAAAGGAATTTTTTGAAGACCACGAACAATTTCGGTAAATTATGAAAACTTGTTTTCCATTAAGTGAAGTGTAGATGGCAGATTGTGCAGATGGTAGACACCTAACATGCTTAGCACTTCCCAGTTACATGTGCAAACGACCTTCATATCAACCTGCACCAAATAGTTACCTTGCAGTCCCAGGACAACATGCGCCATTGAGTCAAATTTCACACCCAAGTTTGGTTTAGTTAAGGGATACAGCAAGGAAAAAGGCCCTTCGGCCCACCGTGTCAGCACTGACCACTGATACCATCCTACACACACTAGGGACAATTTACATTTATACCAAGCCAATTAACCTACAAACCTGTACGTCTTTGGAGTGTGGGAGGAAACCCATGCTAGTCACGGGGAGAACGTACAAACTCCGTACATAAAAGCACCTGTAGTCGTGGTCGAACTTGGCTCTCATAAGGTCAGAAGTGATAGGAGTAGAAATGGGCCATTCGGCCCATCAAGTCTACTCCGCCATTCAATCATGGCTGATCTATCTCTTTCTCCTAACCCGATTCTACTGCTGTTTCCCCATAATCCCTGACACCCAGCGGGTCTCTGGCGCTGCAAGGCAGCAACTCTTATCGCTGCGCCACAGTGCCGCCCTTGGAAGTTCGCTTTGCATCAACTTTGCATCGCATTGTTTTCCGTGTAAAATTGTTTGATTATTATTTTGCCAATATCACGCAATGTTTCAACCTTGACCAAGGTATTCTCTTTTTTCACAATTTTAATAACTAGGCCACTTTTGGAGGACGGAAAGGCAGGCATCCCAAATTTGGCCTTTCGGCTTACAAAGGAACTTGTCAACCACATTAATGTAAGTTTTACTTTATAAAAACAACCTCCATTTTCATTGACGTCAGGGTTGTGCTGATCAGCTGCATTTTAAAGTAATTCAGCAATGTTCGTCTTGAGGCCTCTCAGTAACTTTGGGATATATACAAATATAAGGCGTAGCTATGGGAGCACGCATGGGCACGTCGAACAATCCTTGTTCGAGACGTACCGTGTCCCTATCACCAAACACTACCTCCGCTACATCGACGACTGCATTGGTGCTACCTCCTGCAACCACACACAACTCACTGACTTCATCCATTTCACCACTAACTTCCATCCAGCACTCAAATACACCTAGACCATTTCCGACATTTCCCTACCATTTCTTGACCTCACTATCCATCGCAGGTTTTTGTCTACCTTAGTATATATAAAATTGGTTTTATTTAACTCCAGCGCTCTTGGGAAATTCTCCGGGATAAACTGCAGACATATTTTTGGTGTTGTGACCTGGAAACCTGAAATCCCGACCTCAGGTGCTGTCTGAATGGAGTTTACATCTTCTCCCTGTGACCTCGTGGGTTTCCTCCGGCTGCTCCAGCTTCCTCCCACATCCCAAAGACGGGCACGTTTTTGGGTTAATCGGTCTCTGGAAATTGCCCCCAGTGTGTGGGGAGTGGATGAGAAAGTGAGATAACGTGGAAGTAGTGTGGACGGGTGGTCGATGGTCGGCGTAGACTCGATGGGCCAAAGGGCCTGTTGCCGTGCTGTATCTCTAAACTCAACTAAACATAGTTCCTTGGTCAGCACTGAGATATTGTTGCTGTCCAAAGATGCCATCTTTCAAATAAGATCTTAAACCAAGTGGACAGGTTCACAGGTGAGTTACAGTAAGTATTACGCTCCAAAGTTTAGTTTCATTTAGTGATACAGCACGGAAACCGGCCCCTTGGCCCACTGAGTCCGCACCAACCAGCGATCGCCCCAAATTAACACTCGTACACACAGACTGGGAAAAATGTACATTTATACCAAACCATTCAACCTACAAACCTTTACGTCTTTGGATTGTGGGAGGAAACCAAAGATGTCGGAGAAAAACCCAGGCAGATCACAGGGAGAATGTATAAACTCCGTACAGACAGCACCCACAGTCAGGATCGACCCTGGGTCCCTGACGCTGTAAGGCAGCAACTCTACCGCTACGCCACCATGGTGCCCTAAGTTCGGGACAGCATTTATCCCTCAGTTCCAATAGATTGCTGACGTGCGATAATGGTTGTTTTGTTTCTTCTGAATTTTTGTTTTGTTTTCAATCTTTGTTCAAAAGTACTGCATTGACATTTAAAACTCTCTGGGTTTGCTCTGTAATAGGTAGGTAGGTTCATGGGATTGTGGAATAAGCTGGGAAGTAAACTGCAGTGGTGATCACTAGAATAGACACTTTCAAAATAGTAACCCTTGCTTAATCTGTCTTTTCAAGAAATCATTGCCTCAGTTGCGAAATCAAATAGAAACCATGCTGAACCAGTCGCTGCAAACCCGCAAGAAGTACAGCCACGCAGTCCCCAATTCTTACCCCGAGCAAATAACATTCTTAATCGAGGTAAGGCCCTCTCTGTTTCATGGCTGTGTTTAGTCTGCTTTGTTCCACAGCAACATACAGGGGGTAAGCGAGGCTGCAACCGTGTACAGCCTGCCATTTCATTCCCCTGCGTCGAAGGGCAGGTTTGCTGCCAAAAGTTACATTTCAGGTCAAATTTCAAATCTGAGGAGTCACTGGAATGACCAAAGGATGGGAGTGAAATGAATTCAAAGTGGGTTTCAATGAGATTTACCCCATTCCCTCCCTCAGCCTTCTAAACTCCAGTGAGTACAGGCCCTGAGCCTTCAAACGCTAACATTTGGTCACACATGGAAAGTATGTAAAAACGGTGCCAATCTGAAAGTGGGCATTTACCCCCCAGGGTGTAGTTCAACATTCAGCCGCTGCATGTGGTCCAAGCTGCATTGATGATGACGTAGGCTCTGAAAATACAGCCCTTCGCCTTCCCGTCTTGATCTCCCTCCGATTCTGGGAGTGGAAATACTGACCACCACCACCTACTCCAGCACAATGTTCCATGTTCATAAGTCAACAAGAGTCAAGAGTGTTTTATTGCCACATATCCCAGATAGGACAATGAAATTCTTACAGCAGCACAACAGATTATGAAAAACGTTCAGTGCGTATATACACACACACATTCATATAAAAAATAAATAAATAATAATGGTAATAGTCCTAGCAGCAGAATTAAGCCATTCGGCCCATCAAGTCTACTCCACCATTCAACCATGGATCATCTATCTCTTCCAACTAATCCCATTCTCCTGCCCTCTCCCCATAAACCCAGACACCCTTCCTAATCAAGAATCTAACTGCCTTAAAAATATCCATTGACTTGGCCTCCCACAGCCTTCTGCGGCAAAGAATTCAACAGATTCACCACTCTGACTAAATATTTTTTTCCTCATCTCCTTCCTAAAAGAATGTCATTTTAATTCTGAGGTTATTACCTCTGGTCCAAGACTCTCCCACCAGTTGAAGCATCCTCTCCACATCCACTCCATCCAAGCCTTTCACTATTCGGTCAGTTTCAATGAGGAGACCCCTCATCCTTCTTAACTCCAGCGAGTACAGCGAGGTAGGGGGCGCTGCACTGGCAGCAGCCTGTCGGCAGCGTGTCCGTCTTTTTTTCAACTTTTTTTATTTTTTTAGTATGTTTAAAAGTGTGTTTTTAATGTTTCCTTGTGTGTTATGTGTGGGGGGGGGGGGTGGTGTGGGGGGGGTAAGGGGGAAACCGTTTCGGCCGCCTCTTCCATGGAGAGGCGACTTTTTCAGGTCGCCTCCCCCGTGGCCTAACAGCATGGATCGGCGCCGACTTTCCCGGAGACGCGCCCGGAGCTTCAGCGGCGGGCACAGCGTGGACTCTCGGCGCGGAGCGGGTGAGACCTCGCTGGATGGGAGCGCTCCGTTACGCTGGCCCGCGGCAGCCGGCAGCCTGAAGCCGCGGTCTGCAGAACTCCAGCTGGTGCGGCGTCTACAGCCCGGGATCCCTCGTGGAGGACCCGGGGGAAGAAGCTTCCACCACCGGCCCGCGGCCGTCTTCTACCGCGGGCGCGGTATGGACTTATCATCTCCCCTGGAGGGGAGCTTCGACCACCGGCCCTGCAGACTGCGGTGCTTCCGGCTGCGGCACGGCAGGTACCTTAAAACTTTGACCGCCGGCCTGCGGCCTACACCAGCCTGAAGCCGCGGTCTCTGGTTGGGAAGAGCCGATCCTGGACTCACCTTGACTTTGACTTTGTCCCTTACCATCTGGACACCCGCAGCAACGGCTGTGGAGGGTGGTGGTCCCGACCACGGGGGAAAATGGAGGAGGACTGGCCAAGCTCTGTGCCTTCCACCACAGTGATGAATGCTGTGGTGGATGTTTGTGTAAAATTTTTATTGTGGTTGTGTTCTTTATTATTGTACCGCTGCTGGCAACCCAAATCCACCGACCTTGGTTGTGTGGCAATTAAATTATTTCAAATTATTTCAAATTTCAAATTAATTCAAATTCAAATACAGACCCAGAGCCTGTAGAACATGGATAGGTGATGTTTTGGGTCAGGACCCAGGGAAGACACAAAGTGCTGGAGTAACTCAACGGGTCGGGCAGCATCCCTGGAGAACGTGGATAAATGATGTTCCAGGTTGAGACACGGGTCCCAACCCGAAGAGTCACCTATCCATGATCTCCACAGATGCTGTCTGACCTGCTGAGTTACTCCAGCACTTTGTGTCTTTCCATCGTAAAACAGCATCTGCAGTTCCTTGTTTCTGCAAAAGGTGACTTTTTATTGGTTAATGTTTTCTGTTTTCTACATGCGTGTGCTGGTACCTTCACAAAACTTGTGATTTAATTGCCAGAAAATCAACAGCTTCTGCAGCCACATAAAAAATCTGACCATGGGGGAGGAACCTCAGAACCAGGTAGATGGCGTGAGGTACATCACCATAGTACGAAATGAGTTTGATGAATGGAACACATTCCTGAACGAACGTATATCAAAATGTGAGCATAAATATATATTGATTGATTGATGCTTTATTGTTGCATGTACTTGGTACAGTGAGATTCTTCGTTTACGTACAGTGGAAGTATGCAAGAGTCGCCACGTAAAGGGGGCGCCAACAATGTTGCAGAACTATTCAATATGTCCCACTTCCATGTCCCCCCACCCAGTCTCTCTGTTCTCAGCCGTACTGACCCACTCCGGGTCCCTCTTTGTTCTTGCCCCCCCCACACTATGTTCCTCTTCGATTTGGCAGCCCTCCCCCCATGCCGTGTCCCTTGTTGCAGAACTATTCAATATGTCCCTCTTCCTTCTCCTCCCCTTCCCCCCACCCAGTCCCTCTGTTCTCAGCGACCCCCACCCACGCTGGGTCCCTCTTTGTTTTCGGCGGCCCCCCCCCCCCCCCACACTATGTCCCTCTTCGATTTGGCCGCCCTCCCCCCATGCCGTGTCCCTCGTTGTTTTTGGTGCCCCTCCCCCCCCCCCCTCCCAAGCTGGGTCCCCCTTTGTTTAGTTTAGAGATACAGCGCGGAAACAGGCCCTTCGACCCACCAGGTCCGCGCCGACCAGCGATCCCCGCATATTAACACAATCCTACACATGCTAGGGACAAATCTTTTTATTATTTTTTACATTTACCAAGCCAATTAATCTACCAACCTGTACGTCTTTGAAGTATGGGAGGAAACCGAAGGTGTCGGAGAAAACCCACGCAGGTCACGGGGAGAACATTCAAACTCCGTACAGACAGCACCCATAGTCGCGATTGATCCCGGGTCTCCGGCGCTGCATTCGCTGCAAGGCAGTAACTATACCGCTGCGCCAACATGCAGCCCGAGAACCGTTATTCTCTGCAGCCACCCCCCCTCATGCCAGGTCACTCTTTGTTCTCAGCAGCATATCTTCCACCGACAGGTGGCACTCGTGCGGGCATCGGCTTTCTGACGGACCCTCACTCTCTCCGACGCCCCTCTCACTCGTCAACATCACCCCCCGATCTGCTGCCGGTCGGGCCTGTCTTAATAACCATTGTAGCGACACCTGGTGGTGGCTCCGTGTAATAGAACCCTCGCGATTGGCTGGAGAAGTCACATGAGCGCGGTAATTTTATTCGCCGCAACGAGCATTCTAGCGCCACGCGTGTGGAATCAACATCGTGTATTTGGCTGTCTTTAGCGACTCAGGTAACTTCGTTATTATCGTTCTCAAAATAAAACAATTTTACTTACCCACCGTCTCGACTCGCCAAACCATCTTATTTAATGTTGTTCCTTCCAGGCTTGGCCTGTCTTATTGTGCTCTCAAGGTATGTGTTAACCAGTACAGCTTGCCCCATGCGTGGAATGGAACAGCAGATGCTGGTTTCCACCAGACATAGGCACAAAGTGCTGGAGTAACTCAGTGTGTCAGGCAGCATCTGTGGAGAAAATGGATGGGTGACGTTTCTGATCAGAACCCTTCTTCAGACTATGATGCATTATCTAGCGCAGTCTTTAACTGATCCCAGATCACAAACATGCCGTGGTGAATGGTAGGGCTCTGGGGAGTGTTGCGGTACAGTGGGAGCTAGGAGTGCACGTGTGTAGTTCCCTGAAAGTGGCGTCGCAGGTAGATAGGATGGTCAAGAAGGCTTTCGGTACATTGGCCTTCATCAGTCAGGGTATTAAGCATAGAAATTGGGATATTATGTTGCAGTGGTATGATGTATGGGTGAGGGTGTAGTTGTAGTATTGTATTCAGTCTTGGTCAGCTTACCAGAGGAAAGATTTTGTTCAACTGGAAAGAGTGCAGAGAGTGCCTGACTATGACATTGCGATCAAATGCATGATTGGAAAAGAATAGATTTTATAAAGTTATACTTTTTTTGCACTATCAGTCACAACTCACATGAAAAATGTAGTTCTCGAATATGAAAACTCATACCGTGGAAGAGAGCTGCCGGGGTTTGTCAACTACAATACCTTTGAATCCTTCATTAAGGAAGAGATCTCTGCACTGGAAGATCCAGCTATTACGAAACTGAAGACAATCACAGGTATGTGACAGCTATGTGCAAGGTGTACTTCTTTGAATTGCAAGAACTCTGGGCACCCAATCAGGAACATTCATCAAATGTTACAGTAATGGTTACTTCAGTCTTAAGTAACAAGCAACACACTGCAATGCATTACCCTATCCACACTAAAAAACCTAAATGATTGTCTTGTTAAACTAAAGATAGACACAAAATGTTGGAGTAACTCAGCGAGACCGGCAGCACCTCTGGATAGAAGGAATGGATAGGGCAGGTTTGGAGGGATATGGACCAAGCGTACCTGGGAGGTGGGACTAGTGTACCTGGGACACGTTCAATGGTGTGGGCAAGTTGGGCTGAAGGGTCTGTTTCCACACTGTATCACTCTCTGACTATGAATGGGTGACATTTCAGGTCGCTAAACTATCCTTGTATGAAACATTTGCAAAAAAGTGAAAAGCTTTTTTGTTCCGTGTTATCCAGTCATTAAAAAGACAATGCATGATTACAATCAAGCCACCCACAGTGTGTAGATAGAGGGTAAAGGGTATAACGATGAGTGCAAGGTAAAGTCCAGTAAAGTACGATTAAAGATATTTTTACGGTCTGCATCGGGGATAAATGGGAGCACAAGACCACTCTAGTTGGTGGGTGGATGGTTCAATAGCTTGATAACAGCTGGGAACAAACTGTCCCTGAATCTGGAGGTGTGCGTATTCAAACTTCTGTACATCTTGCTCGGTGGGAAAGGGGAGAAGGGGGAGTAACTGTGGTTGGATACTTTGTAACTTGTGTAGGAAAGAATTGCAGATGCTGGATTAAACCGAAGATAGAATTTATTCTCACCTCACTTCCCCCCCCCCCCCCCCTCATGGCGGTTCCCCGCGTTGTCTTATCTTGGTTATCAGTTGCATGTGTGATATTGTCTTTTTACTATTGCAGATATCACAAGGGATATTTTTATGGTCATTGCCGAGCAACATTTCAATGCCTTTGGTAACCTGTCCAAAGCTGCCAAGGTACAGTACACAAACCTTTTGCCTTTCGGTAATGGGGTTTTGGGGTTTATAGACAATAGGTGCAGGAGTAGGCCATTCGGCCCTTCGAGTCAGCACCGCCATTCAATGTGATCATGGCTGATCATCCACAATCAGTACCCCGTTCCTGCATTCTCCCCATATCCCCTGACTCCGCTATCTTTAAAAGCTCTATCTAACGCTCTCTTGAAAGCATCCAGAGAACCAGCTTCCACCGCCTTCTGAGGCAGAGAATTCCACAGATTCACAACTGAAAAAGTTTTTCCTCATCTCCATTCTAAATGGCTTACCCCTTATTCTTAAAATGTGGCCCCAACATCGGGATCATGTTTCCTGCCTCTAGCGTGTCCAAACCCTTCATGATCTTTTATGTTTCAATAAGATCTCCTCTCATCCTTCTAAATTCCAGAGTGCACAAGCCCAACCGCTCCATTCTATCAACATATGACAGTCCTGCTATCCCGGGAATTAACCTGGTGAAGCTACGCTGCACTCCCTCAATAGCAAGAATGTTCTTCCTCAGATGTGTAGATGGGGCACCTTGGTTGGAATGGGCAAGCAGGGCCAAAAAGGGCTCCATGACATATTTGCTCATTTTGTCTTTGTGTGTGCAGGTCAAAATCGCAATTATGAGCAACAAACAAGAAACGGAAGCAGAAAAGCTGCTGCAGGCCCAGATTAAGGTTGAGTGTGTGGTGTATTCTCAAGACAGTCTCTACAGTGAGTGCCTTTCTAAAGCAAAAAGCAATTCGTCAAAAGATGCTACACATGGCAGCATCCAAGAAATGTCGTATCATCTCCGAGCATATTACAAGGTAAATATACTGTGTGTAACACAGCAGTGTATTAGATAGCCATTGCCTGTCGATCATTGGTGGATTGTTCCCTCCTTCATCCCACTGAGATGATTGGTGGAAGAGCGAGAGCCAACATGAGGAAACATTGAGCAAAAAGCACAAAGTGCCGGAAGAACTCTGTGTATCAGGCAGAATCTGTGGAGGACATGGATAGGTAACAATTCAGGTCAGGGTCCTTCTTCAGACTCGAATGAAGAGACATTTGCAGGTGTATGTGGTAAAAGCTGGACATAGCGTTCACTTAGATTGCCCCCCCAAAAAGAGTGGGGCACCAGCAAAGGCTGGATTTGCTTTCTCTGGGATGGAAGTGGCTGAGGAGGGATCTGATAGAGGTATACAAAATTGTGTAGAAAGTAGGAAACGTTTCTCCATAGCAGAGGTGTCTGCAACTGGAGGACATGGAGGATGGTCAGATCAAGGAGACCTGCGTTGATATTTTGGGGCATGTTATTATCAGGAGATGTTGGTGTTGGATCTTTTGAATAAGGCGGATAAGTCCCCAGGGTCAGCTGGGACCCAGTCTAGATTATCAAAGGAGGCAAGAGAGGAAATTGCTGGGACCTTCACTTAGATCTTTGTATAAAAATAGCTACAGTCAAGGGCCCAGAGGACGGAAGAATAGCCAATGTTGTTCCTTGGTTTAGATGATCAATATGGGTGATCTAGGGAAAATATAGCCCCGTACGCCTTGCATCAGTGGTAAGGAACTCGTAGGTGAAAATTTGTAGGGATAGGATTTGCTCACATTAGTAAAAGCACAAACGTATTGGGAATAGTTAGCATAGTTTTGTGTAGGGAAGGTCATGTCTTACAAACCTGATTTGAGTCTTTTGAGGACAAGATGAAAATGACTGAGGGCAGGTAGATTTGCATGGAATTTAATAAAGCATTTGACATGGTCCCTTACAGTAGGAGATTAAGGCAGAGCAGAGCCACATAAATTTGGTAGATTCGATCCAGTATTGGCTTGACTGGAGACAGCAAGAGGGTAG
Organism: Amblyraja radiata; assembly: GCF_010909765.2. Classification (NCBI taxonomy): domain Eukaryota; kingdom Metazoa; phylum Chordata; class Chondrichthyes; order Rajiformes; family Rajidae; genus Amblyraja; species Amblyraja radiata. Next base: position 11,892,412 of record NC_045969.1, read on the forward strand.
TGGTGGAGGGATATTATTCTGACTGGAGGTCGATTGTCAGTGGTGTTCCACAGGGGTCGGTACTGTGATCTCTGTCGTGGTGGGCTGATTAATAAGTTTGCAGTTCACATGAAAGTTGGGGGTGCCGCGGATGGAGAGAAGTTGTCAAGGAATGCAGCAAGATATGGATCAGTTGAAAATATGAGCAGAGAAATGAGAGATGGAATTTAATAGTAAGATTAAACGAGAACTTACCCGTTTGAAGTTTGATCTTTATTTTATGAGGAGTTACGATGAGGGATTACGTGAAGAAGCCCCGCCAGTCCGCATGCACGTCAATCTTCAAAGCAGCGGTGTGAAATCACAGGTAACAGTAATTGAAGTAACATAGTAAGATCAGAAACCTAGAACTACCAGATGACCTTCGTGAGAGAGGTTTGGGAGTGGAGGGCACGTAATTCGTCATCGTAACTCCTCATAAAATAAAGATCAAACTTCAAACTGGTAAGTTCTCGTTTAATCTTACTATTTTACTTCGGAGTCACGTTAGTTACTTCGGAGGCCAGTTCATTGGCTATATTTAAGAGGGAGTTAGATGTGGCCCTTGCGGCTAAAGGGATCAGGGGGTATGGAGAGAAGGCAGGTACAGGATACTGAGTTGGATGATCAGCCATGATCATATTGAATGGCGGTGCAGGCTCGAAGGGCCGAATGGCCTACTCCTGCACCTATGTTTCTAAGATTTCAAAGCTCTGTAATTTCATGCCGTGAGAAGCGAGTCTACACAACCACAACTGCTTCATTGACAGATGAGGGAAACATTCATATTGCATACGGATATGACATAGATTTAAAACATGCTCATGCTGTTTAATGAACAAGTAATAATAATAGTAACCCCTCAACCGGAGGGAAACTATAAATAGAACCTAAAATAGAGTTGGCAAATACCCCTAGTCTGGCAATGGGTTATTATAAATGTTTGGAAAGTTTGTTCGTTTGACCATGCTGCAGCAGTTAGGATGTGGTCCAGCGGAACGTAAATAACCCTTGCTGCTGATGTTGTAGCAGCCCTGGTGGAGTGAGATTTGAAAATCAGTATCTACTCCTGCATAAATCAAACCCCGTTTTATCACCTGGAGATGGTCTGAACGGATACCTTCTTATAAAGTACACAAAAAAGCTGGAGAAACTCAGCAGGTGCAGCAGCATCTATGGAGCGAAGGAAAAAGGCAACGTTTCGGGCCGAAACCCTTCTTCAGACTGATCGGAGGTGGGGGGGCGGGGAGAAGAAAGGAAAAAGGAGGAGGAGCTCGAAGGCTGGGAGGAGACAGCAGGAGGGCTGAGGAAGGGGAGGAGACAGCAAGGACTAACAAAATTGGGAGAATTCAAAGTTCAAGCCCCCAGGATGCAGACTCCCCAAGCGGAACATGAGGTGGTTTTCCTCCAATTTCCGGTGTTGCTCGCTCTGGCCATGGAGGAGACCCAGGACAGAGAGGTCGGATACGGAGTGGGAGGGGAAGTTGAAGTGTTGAGCCACCAGGAGGAAGAAGGGTTTCGGCCCGAAACGTTGCCTTTTTCCTTCGCTCTATAGATGCTGCTGCACCCGCTGAGTTTCAACAGCTTTTTTGTGTACCATCGATTTTCCAGCATCTGCAGTTCCTTCTTAAACCTGTCTTATAAAGTGTTTTGTAACTGACAAGCATTGCTAGTTCCACGCCTCGAAGGTTCTTGGTGACCTTGACGTATTGTTGTATATGTGTGCCCTCACATAACCGAAGGTCCCTGGATATGCCATGAAACTAGTTTGAGACCCGACGCCCCTTCTGCTCGGCTTAATTAAATCATAACATATAATATTATAAATATTACTTACATATGTAATCATCCAGTCCAGTCGCAATTATGTAGTGACTGAACCCGTTGTGCTGAAACCAGCACCATGAGGATAACTACATTATGAGAGCCGGCCAAAGCTAAGGATGTAGCTGGAGCCCCCTGCTGAAGTAGTGTTAACACAATGTCAATATCCCATACTGCCCTGTACTTGTCCTGGGAGAACTTGTGTTAAAGATATCCTTTACAAACTCGATATCCGGGGGTGAAACCCGACAGAGTGTTGCAGCAAATATGATGGGAAGGCACCTTAGGCACAGTTAATGGCCCTATAACTCAATTATTGTCAAAAGCCCATTTAAATTGAACCCCAAGACGTCAGTAATCTGTACCGTATTAAATATAACATTAGCATTAAACAAAAAGCTTCCCATCTCCTGAAGAACTATACTGCTTTTTTGGTTCTATCTCTGCACTCTGTACTGAGCACATACATGGATCGGTATGACAACCTGATCCGTAGGAGCAGTCTACTCAGAATCTGCAAGTCAATAAATTGATTTTATCATGCAGAGGCTGGTTTCCCGAGCCTCAGGCTGAACCAGCAAAGTTTTACATTTAGAATAACCGTATACGGTTATGTTATTATTCCTGACAAAAACGAGAATCATGGCTACATAGGCCAGACAGACAGTACGAAAACGTATAACGGGACTTTATTTCAAGACCTGACTGATGAGGCAAAATGGAGGAAGACATAAAAGAAACATTCCTCCTCCTTGTAGCGAGAATGTGTCTCTCGCCATTGTTATGCCACGTAATTTTGCAACCAGTGAATAAGCATGAAAGCAACATATCGATATTCGGCGTTTCATCGAACCATAATTTCATAAATATTTTGTGATCGAACACCCATTCTGTGTTGTCATTGATCTGGACTTGATGATACACCAGTGGCAAATGAGATTAGGTTAACTATTACAGGATACTTTTACTTGATTGCACCCATGTGCCTAACATATGCCACCACTATAGTGTATATTCGTTCAATAACCTTTTAACCCATAGAATGCACCTAGTGTCTATAGATAGTTGATACCAATAACTGAAGAATTAGTGACTCGTGCAAATCTCCTCCACCTCCGAACTAGAGATGACATTCGCAATTTTCCACGTTAGAGCCCTTAGCATCAGTTTGTAATATAACTGAAATTTTACTGACCAAACTACTGGAGCAATGCTGAATACTGTTTGTCCATCATTGTGACTTTGGTAGCTTCAGCTGATAATAGCATAGGTCTGTTAACAATGACCTACATGGCACTTGAGAAGTTGCTACTTTGCACAATGTCAGTTCCCCCACTTGCACAGCTGAATCACAGCTACTATGTTGCCAATTACTCTTGATGAATAGAAGGCTGCTTTATAACAACAAGGTTGTTACAAGTTTCTATTAACTCCAATCTCTTGCTCCAGGGTGGAGTCATGGGTTAATTAATAATTAAAGGTAAATCCCAATGACCAACAAGTTTATTTGGTAACAACTTAAATTCACTGGATGGATGTCCATTTTCACAAATATAGTTTGAGGCTGAAACAGTTGATTTTAGCAAAATACAACGTTAGAATATCATCCAGACAAGACATAACAAGTGCTTTGAACTCTGAGTAGTCCAAGCACTGATTTTAGTAATTTGGTAAATACCCTGCGTAAATAACTTAGCCCATTTTGCAATGCTTTACTGTTATCACAGTTATCATTGCCATCCTGATCATTTCAAATGGCTCCGGTAATCCCTTTAAATGGGAACTGCATAGAATGTATCTTTGAGATCCTTATGAAAATCAGTTGTTCGTCAGTAACGAAGTTTCCTATTCGGAAAAGTTTATACTGCACATGTGAGTTAAACGACATTCTCCATCTTTCCCAATGAACAGGCCACGCCTGCCATCATTACATGCCTGCCTCGAATGACAACTCTGGCCCGATTTCCCAGCCTGTCTTAAAAGACAATCCTGGCCATAATACTGAGCCTGCATCAAAAGACAATTCTGGCCCTAATTCCAAACCTGCTTGGAATGCTAGTACTGTGCAGTTTTACATGATTAGATGCCGCTAAGTAGATGACAATGCCTTAACCATTTGTGTGCTGTACAGACATTTTATATATTACCAACTTGTAAGTGGTCCACTTACCCCATGTTTCGGAAGTGGAAGACCCACCTACCTGCCTGGTTACCTTGGTTGTAGAGTAGGACTGGTAGGGTGCGTGGACCTCTGTCCAGCTTTCACGCTGCCATCGGTTTCAGTGAACCGCTTACTGCCAATGGAGGCGTGGGGTGTGTTGCCGCCGAATTGATGATGCTTTGCTCGTCGTTGGTACCATGATTGGTCCGACAGCTTTTGCTTCCTCATCCAGGTTTTGCCTGTTGAATAAGTCTTACCTGAATAGAAGATTCGGCGGGTGGCTCTAACGTCCCCCTGATAGCGCTGTTCACTGCCGGCACTTGTAGCGTATGGGGAACTCTGGCCCCTTCCGGGTATTCTGCCAACGGCTGGTAACCAACTCTTCTGGCAGCAACACCTTTGTTTGCAAGGATTCCTTTGAAGCCATACGCATGTGCTCCAGTAAGTTCCATGGACATACTTTAGAATTTGAAGTCAATTACATACTGACCCCTCACACTCCCCTCCACAGTTAGGGAGATTCGTAGGCAGCCCTGAAGGGTGCTGGCTCAGATTTTTCCCCTGCATGCTCTCCTCCTCCAAGAGGGAGACATTAAGCAGCCCTGATACAGGTGCCGCTGGCGCGGGCTCTCCCATAGGCCGGCGCTGACACAACTCCTTTGTTGGAGTGTATCTTGGTGGAGCATCCTCTCCATTAGGAGCTCCATCTCCTCCTTCAAGAGGGAGACATAAGCAGCCCTGAAACAGGTGCTGCTGGCGCGGGCTCTCCCATAGGCCGGCGCTGACACAAGTCCTCCTGTTGGAGTGTATCTTGATGGAGCATCCTCTCCATTAGGAGGTCCAACCGTGCAAAAAAACAGTATCCATTCCGGAGGGGAACCCTCCCGGCCCGACTCGTTCCAGTCCATAGGCCTGATCGACTTATTATTGGTTTTACCCCATGTCCTGGGGACCACAGCGGTCTGGGAGCCGCTGACCACACTGTCGGCGACTCTGGTGGTGATACCGCCCTCCTCCTGGATTTACCCCTCCACGGGAACCACTGCGGTCTGGAAGCCGCTGACCGTCTTGTCAGCGACTGGAGTAGCGAACCCGACGTCCGCCGGCTACCCGCATTCCAGACCGGAGTCTCCCCACAGCCAAAGCCAGTTTCCCCGCGGCTCATCCGGACTTCGTTACAATATCCAGCAGGAAACCTCTGTAAGAAAAGGTTCCTGCAAGAAAAACACAACCTGGTAAGAAATACAAAACTTACCTGTAGGTTTAAACTTACCACTGGCAGGAGCTTACCGTCTGCCAGTCCGGTGCTTCACCGTGCGAACGACGTAATGACGTGACTCCAAAGTAAAATCTGGGCAGGTGTGATGTGTTGCTCTTTGGGAGATGGAATTTAAGACGAAAGCGTACAGTAACAGTAAAAGGCTGAACCCTTAGGACCAATGATGGATTTGACGGCACCAGGCCTGTACTCGCTGGAGTTTAGAAGGATGACCTCATTGAAACTTAGCGAATAGTGAAAGGCTTGATTAAGTGGATGTGGAGAGGATGTTTCCATTAGTGGGAGAGTCTTGGACCAGAGGTCATAGCCTCAGAATTAAAGGACGTTCCTTTAGGAGATGAGGAAGAATTTATTTAATCAAGGTGTGGTGAATCTGGAATTCATTTTGCTTCCTGTTTCATTATCTTCCATTATTTTCTGTTCTCGACTCCTAGATTGTCTCTCATCGACTGGCTGACCAGATCCCCATGGTCATACGCTGCTACATTTTAAACGAATTTGCTGACAAACTCCGGACAGATATGCTTCAACTCATCCAAGATAAGGATCGCATCAATGTTTATCTAATGGAAGATGAAGACACACAGAGGAAGAGAGATGACCTCAATTGCAAAATAGACCGATTGAGAAAAGCGCATAAGACATTGCTTGAATTTGGTTAAATGAGCATTGAACGAAGGTCACTGAATACTGTAAAGATGTGTTTATATTTTGCTTGCTAATTTTTATATTTCTTGCTAACTTCCGCTCTTGAAGGGATTGAGTCCTTACTACTGTTTAGTCTCTGAGTTCACAATCATTCTTTGGTATCCGCGGCCTTTATTCCTGTCTATTTGCAGAATGACAATCTATCCATCGACAGGTACATGGATAGGATAGACTTAGAAGAATATGGACCAAACACAGGCAGGTGGAACTAGTGCAGATGGGACTTGCGGGTCAGCATGGGCAAGTTGAGCCTGTTTCCACATTCTTTGACTATATATTTGCGTTAGAGGAACTTAGGGTCCTCCTCACCCAATTTCCATATTTGTGATCTTCCTCCTGGCTAATGTCCTCTTTCCAACCTAGGGATATACTTGCTCCCATCCCATCCTGACTGAGATTGACTAACTCTGGAAAACATGGATTGATTTTAAATTGAAGGTAGACACAAAATGCTGGAGTAACTCAGCGGGACAGGCAGCATCTCTGGAGTGAAGGAACGGGTGACGAGACCCTTCACCAGAGTAACTGTGTTACTCCAGCATTTTGTGTCTTATCTTTGGTGTAAACTAGCATTTGCAATTCCTTCCTACACATATTGATCTTAAATTGTCTGTATATTGAGCAGCTCGGTGTAAACTTGTTGAAGCTGTCAAGGAACCTTTAATTGTCTTTTGATGCATCTTATGTGGAATCTCTTTGATTAATGAGATTGATTTTGCCCAAAACGTCTTCTGCCCTTTTCCACAGATGCTGCCTGACCCGCTGAATTCCTCCTGCACTTTGTTTTTACACTTAGCTAATGTTCCCCGGCAATTACATTCCGTATAATGTTTTGGATGTGAGATTGGAATTTAAAGTGTGATTAAATTTAAATTAATTCTAATCACACTTTAAAATTGTAATCAAGTTTTAAAACAAATTTGGATTTGACTTGGAAGCAAATAGATAATTATCAGGTATAGCATTCACAAGGATACAGAATGGTGGAATTTAGTGTTTGATATGTTTGCTTTGTTACACTGGCAATTTTTCCTCTGGTGTTGATTGTTCACATTGCTGAGAAAATGTTTGTTTAAAATGTTATTCAACGTAGCACATAAGGCATTGTAGTCTTGCTAAGCTATTTCTAATATACATATACTTCCCTACCATTCCTTGACCTCACGATCTCCATCGCAGGTGATAGACTTCTGACTGACATCCACTATAAACCCACTGACTCCCACGGCTATCTTGACTACACTTCCTCGCACCCTGCTTCCTGTAAGGACTCCATCCCCTATTCCCAATTCCTCCGTCTGTGCCGCATCTGCTCCCAGGATGAGGTGTTCCACACCAGGGCATCACAACTGTCCTCATTCTTCAGGGAACGGGGGTTCCCCTCCCTACTATAGATGAGGCTCGCACCAGGGTCTCCTCCATACCCCGTAACACTGCTCTCTCTCCCCATCCCCCCACTCGCAACAAGGGCAGAGTCCACCTGGTCCTCACCTTTCACCCCACTAGCCGGCACATACAACAAATAGTCCTCCGTCAGTTTTGCCACCTCCAACATGACCCCACCACTCGCCGCATCTTCCCATCTCCCCCCGTCTGCCTTCCGCAAAGACCGCTCCCTCCGCAACTCCCTTGTCAATTCCTCCCTTCCCTCCTGCTCCACCCCTTCCCCGGGCACTTTCCCTTGCAACTGCAAGAGATGCTACACTTGTCGCTTTACCTCCCCCCTCGACTCCATTCAAGGACCCAAACAGTCGTTCCAAGTTCGACAGAGGTTCACCTACACCTCCTCCAACCTCATCTATTGCATCGGCTGCTCTAGATGTCAGCTGATCTATATCGGTGAGACCAAGCGTAGGCTTGGCGATCGTATCGCCGAACACCTCCGCTCGGTCCGCACTAACCAACCTGACCTCCCGGTGGTTCAGCACTTCAACTCCCCCTCCCATTCCGCATCCGACTTCTCTGTCCTGGGCCACTTCCACGGCCAGAGTGAGCAACACCGGAAATTGGAGAAACAGCACCTCATATTCCGCTTGGGGAGTCTGCATCCTGGTGGCATGAACATTGAATTCTCACAATTCTGCTAACCCTTGCTGTCTCCTCCCGTTCCTACAACAGCCCTCGGGCTCCTCCTTTTTCCTTTCTTCTCCCCGCCTCTCCCCACCCCCTATCAGTCTGAAGAAGGGTTTCGGCCCGAAATGTTGCCCATCTCCTTCGCTCCATAGTTGCTGCTGCACCCGCTGAGTTTCTCCAGCATTTTTGTGTACCTTCTAATAAACATTGGTTCAGTCGTAGGATAATTGGAAATAAATCCATTAGTCCTGTATCAAAAAAGAAGCAAACATATTGCTATTATGATTTATTTTGTTTTAAATCCTGCATGGGGGGGGGAGGGGGAATGCCTTTAACCATGTAGATCTGCTCCACTTGTATGTTAACCAATACTAACGCACAAATGTTACACACCACTATTATCTATAATCCAGTCCAGGTTTTCATCACACAGGCACCTTTATACTAACAGTTCCTGACACAAGCTGCCAGTCGTGATGCAGGCACAGTGATGCCGACATGCGGTGTAACTTTATTATATACCAATAACCCTGTTGGATCTTTACTTTGAGTATGTGTCAGTTGCTCTACAAACCACTAGTAGTAAATGCTTGGATAGAGCTGACCGAGCTATAATAATGCATTTTTATTTATGGGCCTTTGACTCTCAAGGACACCTTACAGATTAAAACAAGCAAATTACAAACATATAAACAAAATGAAACAAAAACAAGTAGTAGTAGGGACAGCAACCATACACAATTCGAAGAGAGAGCAGCGGCAGCTAGTCGCGCCAGTGTTCACTCTCACCTCCAGCAGCCATCTTAGAAACAGAACAATCAAAAACACATTTTAACATGAACATCCACCACAGTGACTCCTACAGACTCCTCACTGTGGTGGAAGGCAAAATAAAGTACAAGTCCTTCCCCTAGCTCATCTTCGGTCGTGGGCCTCGAGCCCCCATTGACGGGACGATCTTGACTCCCGTAGCCGGCGGTGTTTGGGCCCTCCGCGTCGAGGTGATCCGCTCCCGCATCGGGGGGGATGTCAGCTCCCCCGCGCCGGGCGATCGAACCTCGCATCGGGGCTGGTCGAATGCGACGTTGGAACTCCCAACTCGGCCTCACCTGAAGATTGCGAGCCCCTGGTGTTGGTTCCGCGGTGGGAGCGATCCCAGGCAAGGAATCAGCTCCAATGTTAAGTCCACGCCCCGCGGTGGGGCTCACGACAGTCCGAGGAGGCTTCCAGCTCCAGCAATGGAAGGCCGCAGAGCCTGGAGAATGTGATCCGAAAAATAATCACATCTCCGGCAACGTAGGAACTTGAAAAAAGATTCCCCCGATCCCCTTCCCCGTCCCCCCCACATAAAACAAACCAAAGAACATTAAAACAAAACTTCTAACAAACTAAAAAATGACAAAAAGAGTGAAAAGACAAACAGGGGTGCCATCTCCCCGCGGCCACGCTTACTCGCTTTTGTTTACTATCGGCATACGCATTGAACCAGGCCCTTCGGCCAACCGAGTCCACTCCAACCAGCGACCATCCCATACACTAGCACCATACTACACACTCTGAACAAATTTGCAATTTACAGAACCCAATGAATGTACAATCCTGCATGTCTTTTGAGCGTGGGTGGAAACCAGAGCACCCGGAGAAAACCCACAGTCACAGGGAGAACATACAAATTCCGTGCAGACCATCACCCGTAGTCAGGATCGAACCTGGGTCTCTGGCGCTGTAAGGCAGCAGCTATGCCTCCCCTGCACATTCCACACTAATGCACATTCATTTAATTGTGGAAAGTGATTACACCCAAGGGCAGATGCACTTGCACCACATTTGGTGACCAAAGATATATATTTCACCCTTCGAGTTCTAACTCGTGGCAATTGATCTGACGCGAGACAAAGCTGAAGAACATTTGTGTTATAATTTTGGAAGAAAGTAAAATTCACCTCATCAAGTTCTCATCATCCTTGTTCTTCCCCGAGATCTCAAATTTGTTTAGGCGGCTCTGTTCATGCTTCCTCTTTAGAGTTGATGACTCAAGATTCCGAACAGCCACTGACCCTTAGTTTTGTCCACATCTTGGGTCATTTTCTGTGGCCCATATAAAAGATCAAGCGCAGTTTTGCATTGTATTTCAATTCCTTCAAGTTCAAGAATGAGGAAGGGGTGCCACAATTGTGTAGAGACTCAGTCCTAGAGAAACACCATTAGACCGACTCGATCGCTGAATGCATTCAGGTTTGGTCACTGTATTTAAGGAAGAGAGTGCTCTAGGCGTGGAAATAAGGCTGCACTAATGATTCACCAAACTTAAAGATGAGACCAGAAGAACTGGTACCTCACAGCTCCAGCGGCCTAGGTTCAATCCTGACCTATCTCTGTGGCATTTGCACAATTCCGCTCTGACTGCTTGGTTTATCCGATTACCTCGCGCTGTAAACAGCAATGAGATAAATGGCCAAAGATTTAATTTTAGATACACAGTGGAAACAGGCCCTTTGGCCCATCGAGCCCACGTCGACCAATAATCACCCGTACACTAGTTGCATCCAACACACTGGGGACAATTTACAGAAGCTGAATAATTGTAATTAATCTTTTAGCCAAGTATGTAAGAACATACAAAGAATTTGATTTGCCACACAGTCATACCAAAGAAGTAACAAGACACACAACAACATAAAAATCAATATAAACATTCCCCACAGCGTACTGTGATGGAAGACAATAACATATTATCTTCTTCCCTCCTTTTCTCCCGTGGTCGGGGCAGTCAAACTATCCACAGTCTGGGCAGTCGTAGCTCCTGCAGTTGGAGCTACGACAAGTCCCCCCCCCCTCCACACATAATACAAAACTAAAGATACACTAAAACATACATTTAACAACAGGCAAAGAACAACAAAAGAAGAAAAGGATGAGACAGACTCGGCGACGCTGCCATCGTATGGTGCCACAGGGTGGTATTACAATTAATATATAAACCTGCATGTCTTTGGAATGTGGGAGGGAACCAAGTTCGTTCAAGTGAGTTTATTGTCATGTGTCCCTGATAGGACAATGAAATTATTGCTTTGCTTCAGCACACAGAACATAGTAGGCATTTACTACAAAACAGATAAGTGTGTCCATATACCATAATATAAATATATACACACATGAATAAATAAACTGATAAAGTGCAAATAACAGAAAATGGGTTATTAATAATCAGAGTTTTGTCCGAGCCAGGTTTAATAGCCTGATGGATGTGGGGAAGTAGCTATTCCTGAACCTGGTTGTTGCAATCTTCAGGCTCCTGTACCTTCTCCCTGAAGGTAGCAGGGAGATGAGTGTGTGGCCAGGATGGTGTGGGTCTTTGATGATACTGCCAGCCTTTTTGAGGCAGCGACTGCGATAAATCCCCTAGATGGAAGGAAGGTCACAGCCGAAGATGGACTGGGCAGTGTTTACTACTTTTTGTAGTCTTTTTCTCTCCAGGGCGCTCAAATTGCCGAACCAAGCCATGATGCAGCCGGTCAGCATGCTCTCTACTGTGCACCTGTAGAAGTTAGAGAGAGTCTTCCTTGATAAACCGACTCTCCGTAATCTTCTCAGGAAGTAGAGGAGCTGATGGTCACTGGGAGAACGTCCAAAGTCCGTACAAACAGCACCCGAGGTCAGGATTGAACCCGGGTCTCTGGCACTGTAAGACAGCAACTCTAGCACTGTGATTCTGTGAAGTGAGTTTTGAGGTAAATTTCAGTTGGAACAACAGGATATTGCCCCTTTTATTTCATTTAAAATTGTGTTCTGGGATGTCAATCTGAGAGATAAAATGGGATAGACACTAAATGCTGGAAGTCTAAAAAGGTCTCAACCCGTAATGTCACCCATTCCTTCTCTCCAGAGACGCTGCCTGGCCCGCTGAGTTACTCCAGCATTTTGTGTCTTATCTTTGGTTTAAACCACCATCTGCAGTTCCTTCGCACACAGATCAAATGAGATGTTAGTTTAACATCAAAAAGGTGCCAACTATAACATTGCTACAACATGGTTTTCAGGCATCTAATAGGATTTGAAACTACAGATGATTGATTCAGAAGCGAATGTCTCACCAGTTGAACTGCCTGTAAGACCAGCTTTCTCTGGCAATAGAAAGCACAGAGGCGGCAGCAATATGAAGAAAACCTCCAGTGCCTCCACAATCATAAGGAAAGTAAATGTGCAGCAGGTTTACCTAAAGGCTTTCACATTTAAAATGTTCCATGGATTTTCTTAAAAGTCACGGGTTTGTTTAAAATTTGTAAATTTCTTCAGGGCAATCGTTTTGCTCCAGGTAACGAAAAATACAGGAAGAATAGAAGTAAACTTAAGAACAAAAGTCAAGAATAATTAACATTGGTTCACAGGACGTCATTTACCTGGTCATTGACATACAGTATTATTTTGCAACCAGCCAACACTTCCTACAGACAGATAAAGTAACTTAATCAGACAGCAACAATTTAGACCACAGGGCACTCCATATTTTAAGCTTTGATTCTTCCTTGTTCAATCCCATGCACTTTGAGTTTGACCTAAGACTTATTAGACTAAACTAGCCACTGAACGGTCATGAGGCATTGCAAGATGCACACTATCACTTTAAACAGATGAATGTCATTGAGTCTCTCAGCATGGCACGCCACTTGGAATTTGATCGTCTCGGGTAAATGTGAAGATTCTGGTTTACTTTTAGGAAAATCCTCCAGCCTGGCACTGCAATTTGGCTTGTGTTTGGCGAATCTGTCCAACCACCAAAAGAAGAGCGTGTGTCATGAGGGAAGCGGGAGGGATTTGTTGTGTGCCTTGCCTGTCCGAGACACGTGCCCAAAATTTCCCGTCGTCATCGTTGCTTCTGGAATTAGATAATCACGTGAAAAGCTCAATGAATGCAGGCACTATAAAGACATTAAAATCAACACTTCTATCGACCCATGTGCACTATAGTTTCAGAATATGGAAGGGAAGCACGCTCATTTTGGAAAAGAGTCATGTTAGACCACGGTGGAGCAGCGGTCGTGGTCCCAGGTTCGATCCTGACTACGGGTGCTGTCTGTACTGAGTTTGTACCATTCTCCCCGTGACCGCGTGGGTTTTTGTCCGGGTGCTCTGGTTCCCTCCAGCATTCCAAAGTAGGTTAATTGGCTTCAATAAAAATTGTAAATTGTTCCCAATGTGTAGGATAGTGCTAGCATACGAGGATCGCTGGTCAGTGCAGGCTCCGTGGACCGAAGGGCCTGTTTCCACGCTGTGTCTCTAAACTAAACTAGACTAAAACAGAAAATCCATGATAAACACAGCAAATGGGGCAGCGACTGGGAATGCTTAACAGAACTGACCAGTTCTGATGAAAAATTATTGACTTTAATAAATTAAAGCTGATTCTCTCACTATAGAAGTTACAAGATCTGCTGCGACTGAGGGGTAACGTTTTCACATAGAAGGTTATGGGTATATGGAACGAACTCCGAGATGTCTGACGAAGGGTCTCGACCCAAAACGTCATCCAATCCTTCTCTCCAGAGATGCTGCCTGTCCCGCTGAGTTACTCCACCATTTTGTGTCGAGCTCCCAGAGGAGGCAGGTACCATAACAACATTTAAAATACATTAGATACAAAATGCTGGAGTAACTCTGGGACAGGCTCCTGGAGAGAAGGAATGGGTGACGTTTCGAGTCGAGGCCCTTCTTCAGATTGAGAGTCAGGGGAAAGGGAGACATAGAGATATGAAAGGATAAGGTGTGAAAATGAGAGATCAAACGGAGCGGAGTTCAAGGAAAATGTAGAATGGATCATTGTTAGCTGAGGAGAAGTTGACAACGAGGCATACAATCAGTAAAATATAATCAGGAGGGCAGTGAAACTAGTTGGAGAACGAGGATGGGGGAGGGATGGAGAGAGAGGGAAAGCAAAGGTTACTTGAAGTTAGAGAAGTCAATATTCATACCGCTGGGTTGTAAGCTGCCCAAGCATTCAGCAGGTACATGGATCGAAGAGGTTGAGAGGAAGATGGGCTAAATATGGGCAGACAGGACGAATATAGATGGGCATCTTGATTGGCAAGAGCAAGTGAGCCGAAACGCCTGTATGACTCTGACTATCTATGACCGAATACTCCAGAATTGCACGCAATGATGTTTTGGTGCAGTTAAATGGAACTGCAGTCCAATTTCCATATAGTCAATTCTCAACATATCTCAGGGAAGTAGCGTTTTATCCCCAACACCCCAACTCTATTGCCGACCTGAGGTCAAATCACCATCTCTACCAAAGCAATTGTGCTCAGTTTTTGCTTTCTGGATTTTCAACATTGTGGGGCTTGGCATTAGGACAGCGTTAGATGTGTAAAATGTTTCCTCTATTCCCACTTTCACACTTCATCTTGTCAAATATGCTGGCAACATTCAATGCCTGCTCTCAAAAGTAATCGGGAGAATGGAGATGATACCCATGGAGCTACATCGTTGTTCGAGGAGCTTTTTAATTTAGTTTTGTGACCCAATTCACAGAACTACCTGAATTTTTAACATATTGTGTAAAAATATTATATAAATCATACCAGAAACTCGTCAAGAACAAAACCTGCACATTTTAAAGATGTATGAGAAAAACCTCAAATTTTTGGAGTAGTAATTGCCCAATCAATACATGTTTGACATTGAGGTCAGACGCAAATTGACCAATTCCGCGGCTTGTTTTATGGTCGCTAGGCAGCGAGGATGCTGGGATCATGGCTGCCTCCTCATTACATCAATAGCAATAGCAAGGTTTCCAAAGAATAAAGGTAATGTTAACCTTGCTGATCATTTTTTTTTTCATTTGATTTATCTTTATAATGTTATAATGTGTACTGGTAAATAAAAATGATAAATAACAAATGTAGAGCTAGGGTTAGGATTAGTGTCAGTCTGTCAGTCTGTCGGTCGGTCGGGCTGTCGGGTCGTCGGGTCGCCAGTCGGTGGGTAGCGTTGGGCCACCGGGAGGCAAGCCTTGGGCCGAGCCTCCGCCGGGTGGTGAGCGTTGGGCCGTGCCTCCGGTGAGTGAGCAAGGAGTCGGTCAGGCTGTCGGCCGGTGTTGCAGCAAGCGAGCGGGCGGTCTGACGGAGCCGGCGCTATGGTGGTGCTGAAGGTGGCCCGGGCGGCGTGCAGGGCAGTGCTGCTCCCCACCATCACCACCAGAAGGGCAAGATGGCCAAGGTGGACGTGCTGCGGGGCCACACGTATGGAGCCCGCAGCCGGTCCCAAAGCGGCTCCAGCTCCAGCCGTGGGCAGCTCTGGAAGGGGGGCGAGTTAGGGTTAGGGTTTGGCATTTTCCTGGGTTAGGGTTAGACATTTTCCTGCCTTAGCCCTTCCCCCAGCCTGGCACTGCCCCAGTCCCACTATGGCCGTGACCCTCACTCTGCACACAGGCAGTCAGTGGGGTTCAATAAACGGGGGAACCCACAGGAACTGCCCTGACCTATTAATTAGGTTGGTTCAGGAGGACCTCTGCGGCAGCCTCATAAAAAAAAACACAATTATATTCATCATATTATTTTTATATAATATAATTATACATAATTATATATGATTACAATCATATTCATGTCATATATATATATAGATATATATGGTATAATAATATATGGTTTAAAGAGATTGCAACACGGAAATAGGCTCCCCATGGTATAATATGGGCATTGGACACTAAATAGCGCTTACTTTTCCGATCTCATTTTCTAATTAGTTTAATTAATTAATGTGCAACTTTTGGCACTGACGAGTTATGACTTCCTTCTCAATTATATTTTATCTAAATCTGTGCAAAATTTCATGTAGTTCCGAGACATGGGTCACGAAAGTTGATTTCTAAACACGTTTTTGATGCTCGGCCCACAGCCTATCACCATGTTATAGAAAAGATGTTGTCTAGCTGGAAAAGGTGCAGAGTTGGTTTACGGGGTTATTGCCAGGACTCAAAGGCCTGAGCTAGAGGAGAGGTTGAGCAAGCTAACACTCTATTCCTTTGAGCACAGGAGGATGTGGGGTGACCTTATATAGGTGTACAAAATCATGCATGGAATAGAACGGGTAGACACACAGAGTCTCTTGCCCAGAGCAGGGGAACCGAGAACCAGAGGAGGTGATGAGGAAAACATTTAATAGGAATCTGAGGGGCAACTTTTTCACACAAAGGATGGTGAGTGTATAGAACGAGCTGCTGAAGGACATGGATAGGACACGTTTAGAGGGATATGGACCAAACGCAGGCAGGTGGGACTAGTGTAGATGGACACAAAATGCTGGAGTAACTCAGTGGGACAGGCAGCATCTCTGGAGAGAAGGAATGGGTGACGTTTCGTGTCAAGACCCTCCTTCACACGGATGGGACATGGTGACCAGTATGGGCAAGTTGGGCCGAAGGGCCTGTTTCCACACTGTAAGACTCTATGGCTCTAAAACAAACCTGTCCCAAATTGGCTGTTGTGCACTTGCCTTCATCTGCAGGTAAATCCAGTCGACCACCGTTGACATTTTGGTGTATACCCCTGGTTTCCCAGATCTTGCACATCCGTAGCCCCAGCTTGTAGTACCTACTAACCACCAGAGGGAGTTCTGGTTGACAGCTAGGGGCCCACCACTGTCGCCCTGTTGCAAACAAACAAAGACAAATGCTTAGGAAGGAACTGCAGATGCTGGTTTAAACCGAGGATAGGCACAAAAAGCTGGAGTATCTCAGCGGGTCAGACCCTTCGAGCCAGCTCCGCCGTTGACTGTGATCATGGCTATTCACCCACATTCCTGCCTTCTCACCATATCTCCTGACTCCGCTATCTTTAAGAGCTCTATCTGCTGCTCGACCCAAAACGTCAACTATTCCTTTTCTCTAGAGATGCTGCCTGACCCGCTGAGTTGCTCCAGCTTTTTGTGTCCATTTTCATAGACAAAAGGTTGCTGACTTTGGAATAGATGAATTCAGTTGCTAACAGCTGTGCTTTATGTTCTCAATACTGACCTCAACTACAGTATATCAGGCAATCAGCATTCCATGTATTGACTTCACTTTGATAACTGGTCAGCATTTACATACCCCATCAACCTATCCCCACCCTTAAACCACCCTGTATACTCAAGAGTCAAGACTGTTTAATTGTCGCATGAACCAAGAACAGAACGATGAAATTCTTACTTGCTGGCGCTTTACAACCATATAAAAATATATTATTAAAAATAATCGGTTATCCCGTTTTGTCACATAATCTCTCCTCGTCTCCACTTTTGTACAGATCTTCCCCGTGCTTCGCTCCTTCCCACCCACCCGACCCCATCTCCCCTTTCTCCTCCTCTTATAACTTATTCCTACTTTTGCCCAGGTTTGATGAGATGTCAACTGTTTTTTTCTCTCCACTGACTTTGACTGACCCGACCAGCATTTCCCATTCCTATTTCAGATTTCTCGCAGCTGCGGTATTTTGGTTTCGTTTAACGGAGTAATAACTGAAGGGATAAAACCACTTGCTGTTCCCAAAAGGAGTGAAGCCTGTTAAGGTGGACACATCCCTCTGCTTCATCCCAAAGAAACAGGTGTTAGGTTCGACAGCAAAGACTGGCAGCTCTGGCCGTGCGGCTGTGAAACTTTACATTCTCACATCCGGCCTCTTTGAGCATCCTGAGCTGAAAACGACAGCTCATGATTTATACCTCACGCAAGGCCAGCGGCATAATCAAGGATGAGTCGCACCCTGGCCACTTCCCCTTCTCCCCTCTCCCATCAGGCAAAAGGTATAGAAGTGTGAAAACGCTCACCACCAGATTCAGGGATAGTTTCTTCCCAGCTGTTATCAGGCAACTGAATCATCCCACCACAACTAGAGAGCAGTTCTGATCTGCTATCTACCTCATTGGAGACCCTCGGACTATCTTTGATCAGAATTTACTGGCTTTACCTGGCACTAATGTTATTCCCTCATCATGTATCTGTACACTGTGAATGGATCAATAGTAATCATGGATTGTCTTTCCACTGACTGATTAACACGCAACAAATCCTTTTCACTGTACATGTGACAATAAACTAGACTAAACTATATGTGGGAAGGAACTGCTGGTTTACACCGAAGATAGACACAAAAAAAAAACCTAAAGAAGGGTCTCGATCCAAACCATCACCCATTCCTTCTATCCAAAGATGCTGCTTGTCCCACTGAGTTACTCCATCATTTTGTGTCTATCTAAACTAAACTATGATGGGTTGTGTTCCCTCTGCTGGTTTGGAGAACCAGGAATGAGAAATGTCTGAAGAAGGGTTTTAGCCCGAAACGTTGCCTAATTCCTTCGCTCCATAGATGCTGCTGCACCCGCTGAGTTTCTCCAGCATTTTTGTGTACCTATGAGAAATGACCTGCTTGTTTGCAAATTACAACTTTCCAATTTTTTATTCCAATACCTGACACGCATCAAATCCACCTTCATGGAAACCAGCACAGATCATACGGGGGAAGAGTTCCGAATAGTAATGGTCTCGACATATTTGGGTGTTAATCAGTGGTATCGCGACCTTCCGTAGAACTTCAGATATCTTACCTGAGGAAATAAAAATAGCGACATAAAAGTCCAATCAATTGTCTGTACGGAGTTTGTACGTTCTCCCCGTGACTTGCGTGGGTTTTCTCCGAGATCTTCGGTTTCCTCCCACACTCCAAAGACGTACAGGTTTGTAGGTTTGCAGGTTAGTAAATGTAAAATTGTCCCTGCTGTGTGTGTGGGATAGCCTTAGTGTGCGGGGAACGCTGGTCGGCGCGAACTCGGTGGGCCGAAGGGCCTGTTTCCGCGCTGTATCTCTAAACTAAACTAAACAGTTCCATTTATAGAATTAAAAAGTCATAAGGGTCCTGTCTTGGCCAGCGCTATCCCATCAATCTCAAGCTTCCTGCTCCTAAACCCCATTACACAGCAAAAAACAAACATTCTTGCAAGATAGCAATACGTTAAGCAGCTAGACACGAGATGGTCAGCGGGCAGAGGAGATTGTGCAAGGGGGAGTAGTCTTCCTTTATTTCCAATGGTGTTCTTTTACCTGGTGGTGGTTTTACTTTATGCTTTGGTCACCATGTTATAGGAAAGATGTTGTCAAGCAGAAAAAGGTGCAGAGAAGATTTATGAAGATGTTGCCAGGACTCGAGGGCCTGAGCTACAGGGAGAGGTTGAGCAGGCTAGGACTTTATTCCTTCGAGCGCAGGAGGATGAAGGGTGATCATATAGAGGTGTACAAAATCATGAGAGGAATAGATCGGGTAGATGCACAGAGTCTCTTGCCCAGAGTAGGTGAATCGAGGACCAGAGGACATAGGTTTAAGGGGAAGGGGAATCTGAGGGGTAACTTATTCACACAAGGGTTGGTGGGTGTATGGAAAAAGCTGCCAGAGGAGGTAGTTGAGGCTGAAACTATCCCATCGTTTAAGAAACGGTTAGACAGGTACATCGATAGGACAGGTTTGGAGTGATATAGGCCAAACGGAGGTAGGTGGGACTAGTGTAGATGTGACATGTTGGTCGACATCGGCAAGTTGGGCCGAAGGGCCTGTTTCCACCCTGTATCACTCTATGACTCTAGGACGAAAGAGGAAGGAAGCCGAGCATGGACTCTGAAGAGCAGAGAACACAAAGGAAAATATGTTCCAAATTATGAGATGAATGGGCAGTGTTAGTGGGAAGTGACTCTCCAGGAGAAGGAAAGCAGGAATCCAGATTGAAGATAATTGAGCAGTCTATTGTGACCAATTTTAAGCACCATATCTGAGGAAGGATGTGCTGGCTCTGGAGAGGGTCCAGAGGAGGTTTACAAGAATGATTCCAGGAATGAGTAGATTAACCTATGATGAGCATTTGTCAGCACGGGGCCTGTACTCACTTGAGTTTAGAAGAATGAGGGGGGGATCCTCATTGAAACATACAGAATAGTGAAAGGCTTGGATATAGTGGATGTGGAGAGGATGTTTCCACTAGTGGGAGAGTGGAGGATCAGAGGTCATAGCCTCAGAATTAAAGGATGTTCCTTTAGGAAGGAGATGAGGAGGAATTTCTTTAGTCGGTGGTAAATCTGTGGAATTCTTTGCCACAGAAGGCTGTAGAGGCCAAATCAATGGATATTTTTAAGGCAGAGATAGATTCTCGATTAGGATGTCAGGGGTTATGGGGGCAAGGCAGGAGAATGGGGTTAGTAGACGAGATAGATGAGCATTGATTGAATGGCGGAGTAGGCTTGATGGGCTGAATGGCCTAATTCTGCTCCTACCACGTGACCTTATGAAAGGACAAAGACCAGAAATGATAAAGTAAAAAAGTTAATGCTTCACTTTTAAAGAGAGGTGTTTTTTATTTAGAAAGTAATGTCAAATTTATTGTCATATGCACAAGTCTGATGAGGTACATGAATAATGGAAATCTTGCTTGCTGCAGCATCACAGGCACGGAGACTCAGACAAACACAAAGAGAGAATTTCTGAAGTGTTCAAAAGAACGCTGGAGGATGTAACTTTACTAAAAATGTTAGAGGAATATGGGAAAATGTGCAGAAGGGTTGAGTGAACCAGATGTTCTTTCAAATAGCTGGTACAGGAAAAATGGGATGAAGGCCTTGTTTCTGTGCACGATGACATATATACGATTCCTTCTACAATCTACAAAATAACGTGAAATACTGATCAACAAAGAGCGCTATCCTTTCATTTACCAATAACTCATAAAAACATAGAAAATAGGTGCAGGAGTAGGCCATTCAGCCCTTTGAGATAGCACCACCATTTAATATGATCATGGCTGATCATCCAAAATCAGTACCCCGTTCCTGCTTTCTCCCCATACCCCATGATTCCGTTAACCCTAAGAGCTATATCCAAATCTCTCTTGAATACATCCAGTGAATTGGCCTCCACTGCCTTCTGTGGCAGATAATTCAACAGATTCACAACTCTCTGGGTGAAAATGTTTTTCCTCATCTCAGTCCTAAATGGCCTACCCCTTATTCTTAAAACTGTGACCCGCGGGTTCTGGACACCCCCAGAACATCGGGACCATTTTTCCTGCATTTAGCCTGTCCAATCCCTTAAGAATTTGATATGTTTCTATAAGATACCCTCTCATCCTTTCATAAGTTGCAATGCCTTGAGGTGCCACAGGGCAGTGTGAGCATCTGGAATAACAGAAGGGTTTCGGCCCGAAACGTTGCCTATTTCCTTCGCTCCATAGATGCTGCTGCACCCGCTGAGTTTCTCCAGCTTTTTTGTGTACCTGGAATAACAGAAGGCTTAGTACACTGCGAGATGTTTTCTTCGTGCAGTAAGAGGGTTGGCTTGTTGGCATGTAAAAATCATAATGCAAGCAGTACTTTACAAAAATCTGCACAACTCATCTAGCAGAGTTCCGTGGGTTTCATCACTTCAATGGGTCTACAAGGGGTTGGCAGAGTCAGGGCCGAACAGCCTCCTTCTGTGCTACAATAATTTAAACTTTGGTCAGAGATTGGAACGTCAAGAGAAGTAACCTATAGACCAAGGGTTCCCAACCTGGGGTAAATTTACCCCCAGGGGTAATTTTCACCTACCCAGGGGATATATTTTACCTACCCTGGGGGTAAATTTGTTGATTCTGGATCTGTACATATTTTTTCTCATTGACTGACTGTGTTTGGTTCTGGTATACTGGTATCTGTTCATCGTTAGTTGTTCATAAATAAGTGAAGTAAATTGTTATGTGCTATTAAAGTTGCCTGGGGTAAACGGGACAAAAAAAGGTTGGGAACCCCTGCTATAGACAATATGCAGGTCATGTCATGGTTTTGATCAGCTGGCTGGAGTCATAGAGTCACGCAGCGTGGAAACAGGCCCTTCTGCCCAACTTGCCCAGACTGACCAACATGTCTCATCTACACTGTGAGTAGAAGGGAACTGCAGATGCTGGTTTAAACCGAAGAGAGACACAAAAAGGTGGAGTAGCTCAGCGGGACAGGCAGCATCTCTGGACAGAAGGAATGGGTGACGTTTCAGGGCGAGACCTTTCTTCAGACTGGTTAGGGATAAGGGATA
This sequence comes from Amblyraja radiata, assembly GCF_010909765.2. NCBI lineage: Eukaryota > Metazoa > Chordata > Chondrichthyes > Rajiformes > Rajidae > Amblyraja > Amblyraja radiata. The sequence continues at coordinate 11,914,559 of NC_045969.1, forward strand.
CGAGAGATATAGACGATGATGTGGAGCGATAAAGAACAATGAATGAAAGATATGCTAAAAAGTAATGTCGATAAAGGTATGCAAAAACATGCTTCCTTTATCATGGTTACCATCTTGTATATCTTTTATTTATTTATTTATTTATTATTTAAATGCTGTGATTGAAAATTATTAAATATTAAAAATGTATATTAAAAATATATAAATATAATGCATAAATTAAAGAAAAGTAATAATAATTCTAAATAAACATTTTACTTGAGCAGTTACCACTGCATGATGTGGACTAGGAACGTAGCAATTATTCATTGTATGATGTGTACTAGGAAGGTAGCAATAATAAAGCATGAAAGTGCCCCATCTCCTGGGTGAAGTTCAGAACATAGTTTATAA